>NC_079502.1:20193955-20505548 GCF_030052815.1 Hevea brasiliensis | reverse complement strand
AAGTAACCCATACTGGACGACTGGACTGGATAAACGGGTAAACTGGCACTGGGTATCGAGTACCTCGGGCCGTCACACCATCGGTCACGTATCTATCTCCCGGTGTGCAACAGAATAGCTAACAAGCTGTGAATAATATTAGGCACGAGGCCAAGTCTCAACACAATATCAATGTCACACCCTACCCCTCTGTAAGGCATAACATGATCCCATAGTATACCTAATGAATTACCAACTCCGTCTACTGATAACCCATTAAATACACTACAAGGGATTTTAAAAACTTTTCTTACTTCTTTTACAGTGGTGAGCACTATTTACAGGTGTTAAAGACTTTGGTGAACTGAAGTGAAACAACTAACTCATTTGGTTTATTTGGAATTTCTGTAAAAATTTTGGCAGAGTGCCATCCGTATTTTGGACAAAACAGTTCTTCAGAATACCTGTAAAAAAGTACTTCAATAATTTTCCAAATCTCAACTCCAATGCATTTCTCAACACAACAATTTTCTCAATTCAAATCCATAGGAATTTTTCAAAGTCTGAGATAAGGAAATATAATACAATTTTTTTACAAGTCAAATAACTCATAATTAATTTACAACTTCAAGGTACAATTTGAATTTACAACTGCTCAAAACCAAAAACAAAATGTACATACAGTGTCATACATTACAGTACAAAATGCCAAATGTGGTATACTCACTATACCCAAAAATCTCTTGCTGGAGGTATATGCAGCCTAGTCTGCTGCCCTGTCTGTCTCTCTACCTGCGACGGAATAAAAGCTATCATTTGAGACAATGTCTCAGTGGTGCACAACATTAACCAAATACAATTTAAATCACAATTCATAAATCATATCAATAGTGGATACTTAAAACCATAGTCAATTTCAAGACAGTAATTGTCCATAAGAATTTAAACTCCATTTGTCAATATCACAATAATTTTCATAAGTTAGATCATGTTTGAATTCAAAAGACAGTATATGTCAATGAGAGTTTAAATCCATTTCACAATCTCACAATACATATTTATAAATCACACACAGCTTAATCATGATCCATAGTTCAATTCGTCCCAAAAGCCAATGGCTAATGAGGTATTCAATTTGTCCCAAAAGTCGATGACTAATGAGGAATAACATAGCTAGCTAGCAAAAATATGAGTACTCATCCAATTCGTCCTCAACAGCCACACACCTCAACACTTCAGCCAGAGAGGGAATTCAATTCGTCCCACTAGACAAGCTAATGAGGAATACAATCAATATACATGATAGCTGTGGTTTCAAACCATTTCCAATGCTTTTAAATCAATAAGTATCCATCAATGTCATTCAAACAATTTCTCACAGTTCCAAATCATTTACAATGCTTTTCAAGCAATAAATATTCATTCAAATACATTTCCACAATTTAAAACAATAATATACAAATAGTCAATATTTATTTCAATTGAAAATAATTCAAAAGAAATAGTTGTTGTGCACAAACCTCTGATATTTGTCTCCTGGTCTTGACTCAGTATTTCTTTCCCTTTTGCTGAGTCATTGTTAACTGAGAAACACAATTTGAAGTGTTTCAATGCTAAATTAATTTGCCTCTAACGATAATGTTCGATAAACAATTCACTGAATACCTTTATTTGCTTAATCACCTAATATACCGAACCTCGATGTGTTTTAGGTAAATTAGGTTTTAGTGTCATTAATATGTCACATTCGATAGGGTTTTAGGTTTGGTACGTGTTACCAAACTCAAGTCTATGTATATTGCGTTTTCTTGCATTTTATTGCAAATTGCTGGATTTCGGGATACTAGTTTGACCTAGCCGGATGACCTAGTTCCCTCGGTTTTTGGGTTTCGGTCAAAACTACAAACTTGTAGATCTATGTCTTATTGCACGCGAGGCAAAATTTTAGGTCAATCCGAGTTAAGTAGACCAAGTTATGGTCATTACACTATTGCTGGTCAAATGGCATCAAATTAGGTCAATTTTAGGTCAATTTGGTCAACTTTGGTTCGGCCAGTTTTTGGACCCGAACTTGTGCAAGCTTTTTGACTTGCTTCTGGTCATTTCTGGGTTTTGGTGTCTTCATAAGACTTGTAGGTATGGGTCTTAACTATTCATGGTTAAAATTTCAGGTCATTTGGACCTGTTTTGAGTGAGTTATGGCCTAAACACTCACTGCTGCCCAATTGGTCATTTTTCAGGTCCTAATTATACCTAATCCAAATTGGTCATTTTCTTAGGTCACCTTGCAAGTAGAATTTTGGTATGTTTTCTCAATGAAAGTTGGCACATTTTGTGCCTAGTTCCACCTCCAATTGGTCTCATACCAATTGAGGTTACACATTTAAACTTATTGGCTAAAATGTACACTACCCTTGGTTACTTTGCTTAACACACATCAATTACACACATTTACCTTGCAATATGTTTACTTCCCTACCAAATCTGTTTTGGTACATTACCAAAACTATATATTACTTTACATTAACATCACTTTGGGCAGATTACAATTATCTTCAATACACCAAATAAAACTCTAATTCCCAAAGTCCAAACACAATTACACATACACATAACATTACTAGTTTTTACATACTCTTTACACAACAAGTTCATATACATATCCATCAATCCTTCTATGTCAATATTCTGCCAACACTTCCATGAATACATACATTTATTCAAGTGTCCCCAAGCTGCCGAAAATCTTCTTCAACACCAAATTGCCCTACAATTCATCAATTCTCATCCAAGTGCCAAAAATCACCATATAAATATGAAGTAATTCACTAGGTTATTAAATCATCATGATCAACATCATTTCTCATCAAATATATGCACAATTATTTCATCAAATACATGACTACATGGCTGTCCAAAATGAACACAACAATAACTCTTCAAACTCAAAAATTTTCTTCACAAATCCAACACCCATAACATGCACACAAAATTTAACAAAGCTATCTTCAAAAATGCTAACTTACCTTATGGTTGGAGCTTGCTAAACCTTTATTAAACTCCTTAAATTTGGTATTAAACTCTTCCTTGTGATGTGTAGACAATTTTTCATGAAGCCACTTAAGGGATTGGAGTTGAAAATAGGGAGGTTAAGTGAGCTTGCATGAAACGCCCATGGAGTTTTCTCTCACCTTCATTCACGGCAACTTTGGTACAATGGAGAAGATGAAATTTTCTGATGGTGTAATGGAAGTACACCTGCCCCACTATGTGTTTAATTAATCCTTTAATGGTCCACTAACTCCAAATAATCATATAATAAGCCAAATGTGCATTTATTCCACATTAACCCATGATTTTAGCTATTTGTATTAGGTACCACTAAACTAATTTTTCATTTTATTTTCTAAGTGTAATACTATTTATTTTTAATGGACATTTAGGTCAAAAGACAATTCGGGATGTCAAATGACCATAATGCCCCTGTTCGGGTGGCATTCCCGATTTTTCGGTAACACCGGGTTTTGTCTGTTTTTCGATTTCTCACTTTTCTTTGTACTAATTATTTAATTTTTCTTTGATCTTTCTAATGATATTTATTCTTCAATAAGGGTCTATTTAAGTCCTAAAAATGTTTTCCAGGGTTCCATGATCCGAGCTAGTCAACGGTCCACGCCGTGACTTCCCAGTGCGGTCACCCATCGTTAGGTTTCCCGGCTCGTTTAACTTGATTACCTTTCTTTGCTATTATTTTTCCTTTGTTTTTCTTGTATTTTCTTTTCTTGTATTTCATTATTTTATGTCTCCTCCCTCATGTCAAAGTGTAGTTCTAGGCATCCTAGCTGTCCGGACAACACTGGTCACCGGAGCAGTAGAACGCACTACCGAACTTTGGGGTGTTACAATCAAAATGGCTAAAAGCCATAAAATCACAGAATGGCATAATGCCATGTGCAGTACTGCTAACTGAACCCTATTGGCATGCCAAACTATCCAAACCAATCTTGTTAGGTATACTACGGCATTTGATACTTTAAAATTCTTCAATTTGTGAATTTCAAGTTTTGGTGTCACTATTCACTTTATTAGTCAACAAAAATGTTGACTTTTGGATAGTGAATAGGTGCATTGGTTTTAACACTCCTAATGTACCACATTTTGCATTTAAAACTTGTTAGAATTAATCACCAAATCCATTTCCAAGCTTAGCACTAAGGGGCAGAATTTTCAGTTTTTGTACCATAAGTTTACTATTCCATTAGGGACTGTTACATTAGAAATTTGAGGAAATGGTAAACATAAAAGTTGTTCCTTATTTTGTCTAGTTGAATTTCTTTTTTTGAATCACTCTATTTGGAGTTTTTTAGCTCCAGATATCGTCCAAAAACCATAGCTGGCCGGATTTCCAATCTGCAGAATTTACCAAATCTACTGTACCATGAACAGTGACTGCCACTGCCTTGTTGAATAGGTTCTGGTCATAATTTGGGGTAGGTTTCTTCATAAAAGTTGTTTGTCTATATCTCATCTTGTTGCTGTAAAAATTTCAGGTCAATTGACCATATCTACAGTGAGTTATGGCCAAATGAACAGTTACTGTTCATTTGGTCATTCTGCAGAACCTGTTTGCAGGGTATCCGGATTGGGGCCAATTTTTGATCCACTTGCTTTGGTCTTTTGGACATGATTTCTTCAGAAAAATTGTGCCATTATAAGTCTAGTTTCATGTCCAATTGGCCTAACACCAATTGGACCTACACAGCCAAAGATATGGCAGTCCAAACAGGCTGGACTCACAGCCTCATTACTGCTGTCACTAGGCAGCCTACCAATTGGGTTTGTAACACTTTAGTTCACTTCAAATTATGATTAACTTACCTCAAATGGTCACTAATTGACCATTAGAATGTCCATTAATCATTTCATAAGCCAAGTCCAATTTTTCACTCCCAAAACCCTAATTTCCCATTTCAATTCACCCATACACCTAGTTAAACACTTTCATTCATCATATATGTGTATATACACCTTAAACATAATCTCTAATTCATTCTAAGTCCATTAAAACAATTAGACTCATTCCTTCCTTAGGGCTGCCGAAATTTATGGTACACATACACATGAGTTTTAGTTCATTTAACTTACAATTTCATACTAAATTCAAGTCCTTAACATGGGAATAAAGGAATATTAACATAAGTAAGCACTAACCTCTTGGCTCAACTTATTGAACTTGTGAAAACTCTAAAATTTCTCCTCTTTGTGGCTGCCTAGAGCTTCCTTAGGGTGTGTGGATTAATTTTAGTGAAGATGACTTAGGGTTTTGGGGAGAGGTTTAAGAGATTTTTAAGCTTGATTTAAGAAGAAAAATGGAGGGTTCTTGGTTATGGTGGTGCGGCTGAATGAGGAAAAAGATGGCTGAAAATTTTTTTAATTCTTTGGTCTTTATTTATCTCTTTTATTAGTTAGTTAATTGGTTGTTTAAATTTGATTGGTGGTAGCCTTTAAATGACATCATCATATGTCATAAATGAGCTTTTTTTTTTTCTTTTCTTTTCATCACTACTCATTTTCAATTTAATTTTTAGTAATGTTTATTCATATTTTATATCATAATAATTATTTACTTAACTGGACAAGTCGGCCAAAAATCACCTCTGAAGGCGAAATGACCAAAATGCCCTCCGTTTGGCTTAACGGGTCAAAATTGTCTGTACCGATTGAAAAATTTTTCTAAATATCTTCTTGGCATTCTAATGCCATAGGGACCTCAATGACTCTTCTCTGGAGTCCCAAAAATTATTTTATGAATTTTCTCTCGGGTCTAGGGCTCCTAGTTGCGAGAACCGCAACTTCCCTCTGGGTTACCCATCGCTAGGGCACCGGCTCGTTTAACTTGGTTGTATTTTATTTCTAAAATTTTTCCTAAATTTTTCTTATTAATATTTAAGTTAATTATGGTTCCTCACTTTAGTTTAAATATTTTTCCGGACGTTCTAGCTGTCCGGACTGACACTAGTCACCGGAACAGTAGAATGTACGGAGTTGCTACCGGGAGGGTGTTACACCTCATGTGCATGATTTTCATGATTCTTAGCATAAATTCATCAATTTCCTACTTGATTCAAGTATCTAAATCATAAAGATAGAAAGAATTTGAAGGAAAATCACTAACCTTTGTATAGCTTTTCAATCTTCAATTTTTTCAACTCTTTCTTCTTTCTTTCTCCTTCAATCTTCTTTCCAAGGTTTGATTATAATTTTTCTTCAAGGAATTAAAGGATTTAGGGTGAAAATTAGGATTTAGAAAGCTTAAGTATAAGCTTTCATGGTGGAAATTTAAGAGAGGGACAAGAGAGAGAGAGACCGCGGCTTGGAGGAGAAGAAGACCATATTATTTTTCTTTTAATTTTTTTATTTTATGTGTATTTATCATAAATTGACTTGGTCAAATTAATTCATTAATTTGATAATTATTTATGATGTCACCTAGATGATGTCACCATGATGATGTAATCTTCTTTATTTTATTTTCTTTTCTTTTTCTTTCTTTTTTCTCACTTCTTTAATTTAATTAGATATTTTAAAATTTTCATTTCTCAGATTTTATTGGACAGTTAAGTCATAAGTCACCTCTAGGGGTGAATTGACCAATTTGTCCCTCGCCGGTTCGATCCTGTTTACCAATAATACTGTATTTCCTCCGGAACCCTGACCTAATTATTTGATCTGGTTCTTAACATTTTTCTGTGATTTTCACATTTTCCCTAACTTCGTAATTTTTCCTAGGACTGCAGTGTCATAATGCCCCATAAGAAATTAGGGTTTTGATTGATCTCGTAGTCACTTCCTCGTGCGATCACCCATTGCTGTGACCCTCGGCTCATTTAACCTTTTATGCTCTGTTTCTCTTATTTATATTTTACCTTCTGGTAATCACTTTTAATTTTCATTCAGGGCTTTTCTAAGTGACTTAAATATAGTTCTAATCCCCTAAATTGTCCGTATCGACACCGGTCACCGAAATAGTGATTTGCACAGGACTATGCATGTAGGGGTGTTACAATTCTCCCCCCCCCCTCCCCCCCCTTAAAAGAAATTTCGAACTCGAAATTTTGCCTACTGTCGGTCCTCAATCATCTGTAGGTGTTGTTTTTTTTTTTCATGTCTCTCTCACATTTTTATGTAGCTTCATAGTCTAAATAATGGTCCATAGCACTTTAACCAATAATATTTACTCATCGATTGCTCACCTCGTGTGCCAAGTTTCTTATGAGCTTCTTGTCATAAGTTTGAATTCATTTCAATTTTAGAGGTAAGTAAATCTGTGTGCTAACGGATCCACTCTTTCTAAGACTTCATATAATCCTATGAAGTGAGAAGTTAGTTTTTTTCTCTTATAATTTTTTTCCCTTTGAGTCTATGTAAGACTTCCAACAATCTAATACAACATTTAATTTTTGTGTATAACACTAATCTTCTCTTACTATTATTCTATTTAATATTTCGATTCATGTTTCCTCATTGAATGACCATTGTGGTCGTATTAGAATTACTTATCTATCATTTGCCATAGATTCATAACTGTTATCTTATCTTGCCAACTTTATTTTGAATCTAGGCCTATGTGCCATTTTACACCATCTTGTTTGCTTTTGTTTAACGTATTTTGACGTTTGCGCTTTTATACCATAATAAATATTTTTTCTGATGTCATTCCTTTTTACCATCTTCATCCTTCCTTGACTCGATTGTCGAGTCAAAGTTTAGCACCTCTTATTATCCCTAATAAATCCGCTATACTTCAATATTACTTTAATTTAATCCTCTGACCATTCTAGTCCGTACTCTCACTGATATTCATAATATTTCGTTGTTACATTTAAACCAACTATTCAATTTCTCACTTCCACAACTCTTTTATCTATAGCTTATTTTTCACTGATTTGCAATCATTACTTCCTCTTGTACTAAATGATAACCTATCCTTTAATACCTTAAGAAGGGAGCCTACTGATCTATTAGTAGTATGCCCTAGAGCATATCATTTAGTATATATCTTGTACATGTTTTTATTAATAAAAGGCATTTTTACTTTTCCGTTTACATAATATATTTATGTGTAATAGAAAAGGTCCATTGATATTTTGTTAAAAATTCTATTCTTAAGTTGTTAAGAATACGAGTGACAGTATTTCTAGTACAAAGTATCATAAATAGGTTCACAATAGAGGATACTTCATAATAAGGACATGACTTGTCCAGAAAGATTGTATTCATGTTTGTTTCCAAGTTATTTATATGAGATATAAATAAGATGGAATGGTGAGTCTCATGCCATATAACAAACATGATAGGCACTTATACATGATAAGTAGGCCAAACCAGTGATGCTTATGACAAGCACATGGAGTTTACTCTTATCAATGCATTGTCATAAATCATATCAGTGCATATAATCTTTAGACCTGAGATAGCACAGTTATCTTGTATATAGGTGGTTTGAGTTTGATACTGCTTCCATACTTGTACTGTGTATGGGTATATGGGCATGTGTTGGCTCCTGCTAGTTATATATGGAGGTAGGTGTTAATCAAGATGGAATCTGTTCCTCTAAGTAAATAGAGATAAAATCCTATGTTCATTTAATTGTTCTTGATGTTTCAAGTTCCTGGCCAGGACAGATAGATTTATTCAGAAAGAGTTTCTGATGAGAAAATCTTTTTAATCAAGAACTGGAATTAAAAGAGAACATAATATTCATAGTAAATGGAGTTTGACATAAACCATGACTCTAGCTTGAGTTGGGATTTTGTAACAGAGAGATTCTAGTGCATGGTAACATATGATTATATGTTCATTTAAGGTAAACCTTATTACTAATTGGGTGGCTATGGCATGCTATGCTAGGTGTTAACCATGGTCTCTGAGGTGCATAAAATGATTTAGAGAAATCATTTATGGTAAGAAAGAGTTCTGATGATATTAAGAGTTGATATCATATCTCATTTTCAATTAGTGATGAACCTAGTAAGTCACATACATACACAAGTTATCACCTAATTAAATATGATTTAATTAATTAATTAAAGAGTTTAATTGATTAATTAAATAGGTTTGGTTTGCAATTAGATTGCAAAGTCCCTAGCATGACTTGAAACCAAATCTAAGTTATTGAATGTACAGTATAAGTTAAATTTATATTTAAAGTGTTTAAATATGAATTTAATTAATGAGAAATTAATTAATAAAGATTAATTAATTGATTTATATTTGATATAAATTGATTAGAAGAAGAGAAATAATTATTTTGGGTTGAGAACTCAAAATTAAGACACAGGGACATTTTGGTCATTTCTCAGGGTGACATGTGGCACCATGAGATGGTGACACATGGCATTACACATAAACTTGCCAAATGTATTTAATCATGTAAGATGATTAAAATTAAGATTAAATATAGGTTTGACACTTGGCACAATGTGATTGGGTCAATTAAACCTAGAACCAATCAGAGGGTGACATGTGGCAAGGGTTTAATGTGTTAACCTAGCTATATAAGTGTTGTTATGAAAAGAAAACAACACAACCAGCAGCTATCCTTTTTGTGCCGCCACCCAAAGGCTCCTCTCCCTCTCTTCTTCTTCATCTCTCATCAATTCTAAGAGATTAGAAAACAATCTCTTGAATTAAAAATACTGGAAATTATTTCTAGTGTCCTGTTTACATCTTTAATCTCTTAAAAGGCAAAACTTGATTTTCTAATTAATAGAAAAAGATTTAGAAGCTGTTCAAGGGCTGCCATAGGTGAACTTGGTGTGGACAAGCTAGAGAGACAACATCTGGTGTCTTGAAGACGCATCCGAAAGGCACAAATATACTGTAGTGCATCAAGAGGTTAGTGCATTTATTCTTGATCCAATCTAGGTTTTAAAATTAATCTGATTAATTTTAAAATCTTAAATGGTAAATACAAATCCAAAAACATATTAAAAGAGTTTTAATATGTTGTTTATCATTGAAATCAAATATATAAAAATAAATCTTGCATGATGCATGTGACCCTAGGTGAAAATTTTTGAATTCAATGGTATAAACTTGTGTTTTTCACGCTTCCGCTCATTCAATTGGTATCAGAGCCACTATATTTTCTATTTAGATTATTCAATATGTGATTTAATTGTGTGTTTTGATCATGAGATGATTTATCCATTGCTGGTTGTAATGGATGTGTGGCGGCATGCTTGAAGAACACCAACATGGTGTGCAAGGTTTGTGGCTTCATGAGTGGTGCAAGGTTTGGCTTTTTAATTTTGTAATTATTGTATGATCTAAGGCCTATCCTATGACTAAAGTGTTTAATTAGTAGTTTTAATCACACAATTAAATTTTAATTCAAATCAGAATTTTAAAAATTGTTTAAATGTGATTCAAATCTGAATTTTTAAAGTTGTTTGAATCATATTCAAAACTGAATTTTTAAAGTTATTTGAATTATATTCAAATCTGATTTTTAAAGTTGTTTAAATAATATTCAGATCTGATTTTTTAAAAAATTGTTTGAATGTGATTCAAATATGAATTTTTAAGGTTGTTTGAATATGATTCAAATCTGAATTTTTAAATTTGTTTGAATGAGATTCAAATTTGAATTTTTAAATTTATTTGAATCATATTCAAATCTAGATTTTTAAGTTGAACATGAGATATTCAATTTAATTTAATTATGTATGTTTTATTTAATTGTTAAATAGTGATATGCATGATGAATGATCATGGACTATAAAAGACCAATGTGATTGGATTCATTTCTTTTATGTTTCTTTGGGATTGTAAATTAATTAATTTATTTTAATTTATTTTGGGCATGTATTATTACTTTTGTAATAATTTTTGGGTTGTGATTTCATTTATTTAAGTTTTTTGTAAATTCGCCTTGGTATGCTAAGGATTACTATGTAATTGGATTGCAAGAAGTTCAAGGAGGTCAAGAGCATTGGTTGGACCAGTGGGAGGAATTCAATATCAAGTGTTGATTAAGTACTCCTTCAGCAACTCTTGTAAAATGAATGAATGAAATGCACCTAGGAATGCCCTAATTCAATTCTTGGTGGCTCAGAATTGAATCCCTTAGAAAGTCCATGATCATACCATATTTACTGCTTATCCATGAATGCATGAGATGTAAGGGAATGTATGCACTATGTGATATATGCATGCTAAATGGATAATATGCAAAGTGAGACCTTAATAGTAATTAGGATGACTATAAAATCTTCCAAACAAATGATTAAGTTGGAAATGCTATAATTAAAGTAATTATAATATGGGCCCACCATTGGGGCAATTATTTTAAAAAATTTTAAATAGTTGCATAAGATGCAATTAATTTAAGAGATTTTCTTAAGAATAATTGTTAAGTATGAGATGTTGTAAATATATAAATGGTTTGGTGGCCAATATTGGATGTACCTGAGGACATTAAAATTATTTGCATAATTACTGGCTCAATGTGATCAACTTAACTAATGCAAGATAAGTCAATAATGGATGTACCTGAGATTTTGAGCATTAGGGGCTAGGTAAAGGATTGAACCTCACATGAGATATGATGGGAAAGGAGTTGCTCACTTATAATTTATTGTAATTCCAATAATGGATGTACCTGAGAATAATCAATAGAATTATAAGAATTCAATCACCCACTAGAAATCCATCCAACTAGGATTTCTGTTTTCTACTTTAGAAGAGGATTCGCTAAGTTAGTGGGAGGACCAATTTGATTAAAAGACCATAATCATTTTGGTTAATTACTTAATACATTTACTAATTAATCTGGTTATTTTTTACAGTTAATTTTCTGATAATAATGAGCACAGAACAACCACCACCATCTAATATCCTTGCAAGCATACTTGATCGCAATAGGTTGACAGGACCTAATCTGTCTAATTGGCTAAGAAATTTGAAACTTGTCCTGAAACTTGAACATATAGGATATATTCTAGATTCAAATGTTCCTGATCCCTTACCTCCAGAGGCCACTTAAGAGGAACATGAAACTTTGGACAAGTGGAAGGAGCATCATATGAGAGCTAAGTGTTATATGCTTGCTTCCATGAGTAATGAGTTACAGAAGCAACATGAGAACATGCAGAGTGCGAGTGAGATCCTCCTTCACCTATAAGAGTTGTATGGTGAGCACAGCAGGAATGCTCGGTATGAGATATCTAGGCAGCTGTTTCACATAAGGATGTCTGAGGGACAGAATGTTGGGGATCATGTCCATAAGATGATTCAGCTGATTGAGCAGCTGGAACATCTTGACTTCAACATGGATTTCCAACTACATACGGATTTGATCTTTCAGTCCCTTCCTGAGTCTTTTGGGAATTTTGTGACAAATTTCCATATGACTAAACAGGAATGCACCTTAGCTGGTTTACTCAACATGCTGGTTATTGCCCAAAAGAATATGCCGGGCAATAAAGGAAAAGTGGTTACTTTGATTGCATCTTCTTCTGTTGGAAAGTCTAACAAAAAGAAGGGCAATAAGAAAAAGAAATATCAAATTCCTGGTCCTTCTACGAAAATAGCTAAACAAAAAGGGAAGACTAAAGCTGATGGAGGCAAAGGAAACTGTTTCCACTACCAGAAGGATGGGCACTGGAAAAGGAACTACCCAGAGTATCTTGCTTCTCTGAAGGACAAGAAGGATACACCTTTGAAAGGTATGTCCATATCTTGTTATTTAGATTCTGATGATACTCATAGTTCATCTATAGCTTGGGTTTTAGATACTGGTGCTAATTCTCACATTTCAAATGATATGCAGGAACTAGCAAATAGTAGCAGCTTGCATTCTCGAGATGTTAGACTCCTGATTGGCAATGGCTCAACTGTTGAAGCTTTAGCCATAGGATCTAAATCTTTTTGGATGTCTGGACATGTTTTGTGTTTGGATAATATTTTATATGTACCTGATGCTTTTAAGAACATCATTTCTATATCTAGTTTGACTAGAAAGGGCTATGAATTTCAGTTCATTGATGATGTTTGCAATATTTATTTTGGAAATAAATATGTTGGTTCGGGTTATATGAATGATGGTCTTTATTATTTAAATAATAATGACAAACACAAAATGAATGCAATGCCATAGTGAAAACCAACTCTAGTTCAAAATATGTTTGGCAATTAAGGTTATATCATGTTGCAGAAGATAGGATTGCAAAACTGGAGAAAATGGGGATTCTATCCTCATTGGGCTCTGAGCCTACTCCAACTTGTGAATCTTGCCTTCAGGGTAAAATGACTAGATCACCCTTTGTTGGACAAGGGCTAAGGGCTGAAAATATTTTGGGGCTAATACATAGTGATGTATGTGGTCCATTTAAGGAAATGGCTAGAAGCAGTTTTCATTACTTTATTACCCTTACTGATGATCAATCAAGATTTGGGTATTTGTATTTGATGAAATACAAACATGAATCCTTTGAAAAGTTCAAAGAATTTAAATCTGAAGTAGAAAATCAAACAGGAAAGAGTATTAAAGCTCTTCGATCAGATCGTGAAGGTAAATATTTGAGTACTGAATCTGATGAATACTTGAGAGAGCATGGCATTATTTCCCAGCTAACTCCTCCAGGAACACCACAGTTGAATGGTTTATCTGAAATGAGAAATCGTACCCTATTGGATAAGGTACGTAGTATGATTAGCTACAGTGATATGCCAATCTCCTTTTAGGGATTTGCATTAGAATCAGCTTTGTATATTCTAAATAGGATTCCATCAAAATTAGTTTCTTCCACACCTTATGAGATATGGCATGGAAGAAAACCAAGTCTTAAGCATGTTAAGATTTGGGATTGTCCACCTTATATCAAAAAGCTGAACACTGATAAATTGGAAACCAGATCAGAAAAGGGTCGATTTGTTGGATATCCAAAAGATAGTTTTGGACATTATTTTTATTTGCCTATTTCACAAAAGGTTGCGATAAGTAGAGATGCCACATTTCTTGAACAACAATTTGTTCAAGAAGGAGGCAAAGGAAGGTAAATAGAGCTGGAATTGGAGAATTCTATAAAACCAACAAATCAGATGGATATAGATCCATCTAGTCAACCTACACCCATTGATGAAACATCTACAGCTATTCCTCGTATAACAACCAGGGTATCTCACCCACCAGTGAGATATGGTTTCCTTCATGAAGAAGAACAAGAGTTGTCTACTCATGAAGAAGTAGATCATGGAGATGATCTACTTACCTATGAAGAAGCTATATCAGATATAAACTCTTCAAAATGGATTGATGCTATAAAATCCGAGATTGATTCCATGTATAAGAATCAAGTTTGGGATCTTGTTGACCCACCTGAAGGTATTGTACCTATAGGGAACAAATGGGTTTTCAAGAAGAAAATTGGTTCTGATGGAAAGGTAGAGACCTATAAGGCAAGGCTAGTAGCAAAAGGGTTCCGCCAAAGGCAAGGAATCGATTATGAGGAGACTTTCTCGCCTGTTGCCATGCTTAAATTAATTAGGATTCTATTAGCAATAGCTACATACTATGATTATGAGATTTGACAGATGGATGTAAAAATAGCTTTTCTCGATGGATACATTGAAGAAAACATTTTCATGGAACAACCTAGGGGTTTTGAATCCTAAGATGGTTCCAAGGTATGCAAGCTAAAGCGATCCATTTATGAGTTGAAGCAAACTTTGAGGAGTTGAAACATCCATTTTGATGAAGCTATTAAATCATTTGGTTTTATAAAAAATGAGGATGAGCCATGTGTATATAAGAAGGTTAGTGACAGTGCTATCACTTTCCTTGTCTTATATGTGGATGATACACTATTGATGGGTAATGACACAGGTATCTTGATAACTGTAAAGGTATGGTTGTCAAATACATTCTCCATGAAAGACTTAGGGTAGGCAACCTATATTCTTGGGATTCGCATCTATAGAGATAGAGCGAAAAGAATAATTGGTTTGTCCCAAAGTCTATACTTAGAAAAGGTGTTAAAGAGGTTTAACATGCTTGATTCCAAGAGAAGATTGTTACCAGTGAGACATGGTATCCACCTTTCTAAAGAGATGTTTCCAAAGACACCTGAAGAAAGAAATAAAATGGCTAGGATTCCATATGCTTCGGCTATTGGAAGTTTAATGTATGCAATGTTGTGTACTAGGTTAGATATCGCGTATGCTGTTAGTTTGACTAGCAGGTATCAATCCAATCCAGGTTTGGAACACTGGATAGCTATCAAGAATATCCTTAAGTATATGAGAAGAACTAAGGATTTATTCTTGATCTATGGAGGTAGAGACTTGCAATTGGATGGTTATACTGATTCTAATTTCCAATCAGATATCGATGATAGAAAGTCTACCTCTGGATTTGTGTTCATTTGTAATGGAGGTGCAGTCAGTTGGAAGAGTTCCAAACAGAGCACGACTGCAGATTCCACTACAGAGGCTGAGTATATTGCTGCATCAGATACTGCAAAGGAAGCTATTTGGATAAAGAAGTTCGTGACAGAACTTATAGTAGTTCCTTCCATTGAGTTAGCAGTTCCACTACACTGTGACAACAATGGAGCAGTCATACAGGCTAAGGAATCAAGGTCTCACCAGAAATCCAAACACATAGAAAGGCACTACCACATTATTAGAGAAATAGTTGGACGAGGCGATGTAGCCATGCAGAAAATAGCATCAGCTAAAAATCCAGCTGATCCATTCACTAAGCCTATGTCACAGACTCAGCTAGACCAACATCTTGAGAAGATGGGTCTAAGATATTATAATGAATGGCTCTAATGCTAGTGGGAGATGAAGGAACGGAAGCGTGAAAAACACAAGTTTATACCATTGAATTTAAAAATTTTTACCTAGGGTCAGATGCATCATGCAAGATTTATTTTTATCTATTTGATTTCAATGATAAACAACATATTAAAACTCTTTTAATATGTTTTTGGATCTGTATTTTCATTTTAAGATTTTAAAATTAATCAGATTAATTTTAGAACTCTAGATTAAATCAAGAACGATTACACTAACCTCTTGATGCACTGCAGTGTGTCTGCACCTTTGAGATTTGTCTTCAGGACACCAAATGTTGTCCCTCTAGCTTGTCCACACCAAGAACACCTATGGCAGCCCTTGAACAGCTTCTAAAGCTTTTTCTATTAATTAGAAATTCAAGTTCTGCCTTTTAAGAGATTAGAGATGTAAACAGGACACTAGAAACAATTTCTAGTGTTCTTAATTCAAGAGATTGATGGCTAATCTCTTTGAATTGATGAGAGATGAAGAAGAATAGATGGAGAGCCTCAAAATGGTGTGACAAAGGAGAGGAGTGGCTGCTGGTTATTTTTCTTTCATAACAACACTTATATAGCTAGGTTAACACATTAAACCCTTGCCACATGTCACCCTTTGATTAGCTCTAGGTTTAAGTGACCCAATCACATTGTGCCAAGTGTTAAACCTATATTTAATCTTGATTTTAATCATCTTACATGATTAAAAAATATTTGGCAAGCTTATGTGTAATCCCATGTGTCACTATCTCATGGTGCCACGTGTCACACTGTGAAATAATCAAAATGCCCCTGTGTCTTAATTTTGAGTTCTTAACCCAAAATAATTATTTTTCTTCTTCTAATTTATATCAAATATAAATTAATTAATTAATCTCTATAAATTAATTTCTCATTAATTAAATTCATATTTAAACACTTTAAATATAAATTTAACTTATACTATACATCCAATAATCTAGATTTGGTTTCAAGTCATGCTAGGGACTTTGCAATTTAATTGCAAACCAAACCTATTTAATTAATCAATTAAACTCTTTAATTAATTAATTAAGTCATATTTAAATAGGTGATAACTTGTGTATATGTGTGACTTACTAGGCTCATCACTAATTGGCAATGAGATATGATATCAACTCTTAATATCATCAGAACTCTTTCTTACCATAAATAATTTCTCTAAATCATTTTATGAACCTCATAGACCATGATTAACACCTAGCATAGCATGCCATGGCCACCCAATTAGTAATAAGGTTTACCTTAAATGAACCTATAATCATATGTTACCATGCACTAGAATCTCTCTGTTACAAAATCCCAACTCAAGCTGGAGTCATGGTTTATGTCAAACTCCATTTGCTATGAATATTATGTTCTCTTTTAATTCTAGTTCTTGATTAAAAAGATTTTCTCATCAGAAACTCTTTTCTGAATAAATCTATCTGTCCTGGCCAGGAACTTGAAACATCAAGAACAATTAAATGAATATAGGATTTTATCTCTATTTACTTAGAGGAACAGATTCCATCTTGATCAACACCTACCTCCATATATAACTAGTAGGAGCCAACAGATGCCCATATACCCATACATAGTACAAGTATGAAAGCAGTATCAAACTCAAACTACCTATATATAAGATAACTGTGCTATCTCAGGTCTAAAGATTCTATGCACTGATATGATTTATGACAAAACATTGACAAGAGTAAACTCCATGTGCTTGTCATAAGTGTCACTGGTTCGGCCTACTTATCATTTATAAGTGCCTATCATGTTTGCTATATGGCATGAGACTCACCATTCCATCTTATTTATATCTCATATAAATAACTTGGGAACAAATATGAATACAATCTTTATGGATAAGTCATGTCCTTATTATGAAGTATCCTCGATTGTGAACCTATTTATGATACTTTGTGCTAGAAATATTGTCACTCATATTCTTAACAACTTAAGAATAATATTTCTAACAAAATATCAATGGACCTTTTCTATTACACATAATTATATTATGTAAACGGAAAAGTGGAAATGCCTTTTATTAATAAAAATATGTACAAGATACATACTAAATGATATGCTCTAGGGCATACTACTAACAATCTCCCACTAGCACTAGAGCCATTCATTACAATACTTTAGACCCATCTTCTCAAGATGTTAGTCTAACTGAACTTGTGACAAAGGCTTAGTGAATGAATCAGCTGAATTTTCAGCTGATGCTATTTTCTGCATGGCTATATTGCCTTGCCCAACTATATCTCTGATAATGTGGTAGTGCCTTTCTATGTGTTTGGATTTTGGGTGAGACCTTAGTTCCTTAGCTCAGAGTATCGCTCCATTGTTGTCACGGTGTAGTGGAACCGGCGACTCAATGGAAGGAACTATTGTAAGTTACGTCACGAACTTCTTTATCTAAAGACTTCCTTTGCGACATCGATGCGAGAATATACTCAGCTTCTGTAGTGGAATCTGCAGGCGTGCTCTATTTGGAACTCTTCCAACTGACTGCACCTCCATTACAAATGAACACATATCTAGAGGTAGACTTTCTATCATCGATATATGATTGGAAATCAGAATCAGTATAACCATCCAATTGTAAGTCTCCACCTCCATAAATCAAGAATAAATCCTTAGTTCTTCTCAAGTACTTAAGGATATTCTTGACAGCTATCCAGTGTTCCAAACCTGGATTGGATTGATACCTGCTAGTCAAACTAACAGCATATGCGATATTCGGCCTAGTACACAACATTGCATACATTAAACTTTCAATAGCTGAAGCATATGGAATCCTGGCCATCTTATCTTTTTCTTCAGGTGTCTTTGGAGACATCTCTTTAGAAAGATGGATACCATGTCTCACTGGTAACAATCCTCTCTTAGAATCAACCATGTTAAACATCTTTAACACTTTTTCCAAGTATAGACTTTAGGATAAATCAATTATTCTTTTCACTCTATCTCTATAGATGCGAATCCCAAGAATATAGGTTGCCTCCCCTAAGTCTTTCATAGAAAATGTATTTGACAACCATACCTTTATAGTTGTCAACATACCTGTATCATTTACCATCAACAGTATGTCATCCACATATAAGACAAGGAAAGTGATAGCACTGTCACTAACCTTCTTATATACACATGGCTCATCCTCATTTTTTATAAAACCAAAGGATTTAATGGCTTCATCAAAACGGATGTTCCAACTTCTCGAAGCTTGTTTCAACCCATAAATAGATCGCTTTAGCTTGCATACCTTGGAACCATCTTGGGATTCAAAACCCCTAGGTTGTTCCATGAAAATGTTTTCTTCAATGTATCCATTGTGAAAAGCTGTTTTGACATCCATTTGCCAAATCTCATAATCATAGTATGCAGCTATTGCTAATAAAATCCTAATTGATTTAATCATGGTAATAGGCGAGAAAGTCTCCTCATAGTCGACTCCTTGCCTTTGGCGAAACCCTTTCGCTACCAGCCTTGCCTTATAGGTCTGTACCTTTCCATCAGAACCAATTTTCTTCTTGAAAACCCATTTATTCCCTATAGGTACAATACCTTCAGGTGGGTCAACAAGATCCCAAACTTGATTCTTATATATGGAATCAATCTCGGATTTCATAGCATCAATCCATTTTGAAGAGTCTATATCTGATATAGCTTCTTCATAGGTAAGTGGATCATCTCCATGATCTACTTCTTCATGAATAGACAACTTTTGTTCTTCTTCATGAAGAAAATCATATCTCACTGGTGGGTGAGATACCCTAGTTGTTCTACGAGGAACAGCCGTAGATGTTTCATCAACGGGTATAGGTTGATTAGATGGATCTATATCCATCTGATCTGTTGGTTGGTCCTAATTCTCCAATTCTAACTCTATTTGCCTTCCTTTGCCTCCCTTTACCTCCTTCTTGAACAAACTGTTGTTCAAGAAATGTGGTATATCTACTTATCACAACCTTTTGTGAGGTAGGCAAATAAAAATAATATCCAAAACTATCTTTTGGATATCCAACAAATCAACCTTTTTCTGATCTGGTCTCCAATTTATCAGTGTTCAGCTTTTTGATATAAGCTGGACAACCCTAAATCTTAACATGCTTAAGACTTGGTTTTCTTCCATGCCATATGTCATAAGGTGTGGAAGAAACTGATTTTGATGGAATCCTATTTAGAATATACAAAGCTGATTCTAATGCAAATTCCCAAAAGGAGATTGGCATAGTAATATAGCTCATCATACTACGTACCATATCCAATAGGATATGATTTCTCCTTTCAAATACACCATTCAGCTGTGGTGTTCCTGGAGGAGTTAGCTGGAAACAATGCCGTGCTCTCTCAAGTATTCATCAAATTCAGTACTCAAATATTCACCTCCACGATCTGATCGAATAGCTTTAATATTCTTTCTTGTTTGATTTTCTATTTTAGATTTAAATTCTTTGAACTTTTCAAAGGATTGATGTTTGTATTTCATCAAATACAAATACCCAAACCTTGATTTATCATCAGTAAAGGTAATAAAATAATGAAAACTGCCTCTAAGCATTTCCTTAAATGGACCACATACATCACTATGTATTAGCTCTAAAATATTTTTAGCTTTTAGCCTTTGTCCAACAAAGGGTGATCTAGTCATTTTGCCCTGAAGGCAAGATTCACAAGTTGGAGTAGGCTCAGAGCCCAATGAGGATAAAATCCCCATTTTTCTCCAATTTTGTAATCCTATCTTCTGCAACATGACATAACCTTAAGTGCCAAATATATTTTGAACTTGAGTTGGTTTTCACCATGGCATTGCATTCATTTAGATTGCTATACTCTGGCCAGTGGAAACACTTTCTTACTGGCAATGGAAACACTTTCCTGTTGGCAGTGGAAATACTTTCCTTTGCCTTTGTCAGCTTTGGTCTTCCTTTTCTGTTTAGCTATTTTCTTAGAAGGACCAGGAATCTAAGATTTCTTTTTCTTATTGCCCTTCTTCTTATTGGACTTTCCAGTAGAAGAAGATGCAATCAAAGCTACCTCTTTTCCTTTATTGCCTGGCATATTCTTTTGAGTAATAACTAGCATGTTGAGTAAACCAGCTAAGGTGCATTCCTGTTGAGTCATATGGAAATTTGTCACAAAATTCCCAAAAAACTCAGGAAGGGACTGAAGGATCAAATCCTTCTGTAGTTGGAAATCCATGTTGAAGTCAAGATGTTCCAACTACTCAATCAGCCGAATCATCTTATGGACATGATCCCCAATATTCTATCCCTCAGACATCCTCATATGAAATAGTTGTCTAGATATCTCATACCTAGCATTCCTGCTGTGCTCACCATACAACTCTTGTAGGTGAAGGAGGATCTCACTCGCACTTAATATGTTCTCATGCTGCTTTTGTAACTCATTACTCATGGAAGCAAGCATGTAACACTTAGCTCTCATATCATGCTCCTTCCACTTATCCAAAGTTTCATGTTCCTCTTGTGTGGCCTCTGGAGGTAAGGGACCAAGAACATTTGAATCTATAACATATCCTATATGTTCAAGGTTCAGGACAAGTTTCAAATTTCTTAGCCAATCAGACAGATTAGGTCCTGTCAACCTATTGCGATCAAGTATGCTTACAAGGATATTGGATGGTGGTGGTTGTTCTATGCTCATTTTTATTAGAAAATTAACTGCAGAAAATAACCAGATTAATTAGTAAATGTATCATTTAATTAACCAAAATGATTATGGTCTTTTAATCAAATTGGTCCTCCCACTAACTTAGCGAATCCTACACTTCCAAAGTAGAAAACGGAAATCCTAGTTGGATGGATTTCTAGTGGGTGATTGAATTCTTATAATTCTATTGATCATCCTCAGGTACATCCATTATTGGAATTACAATAAACTATAAGTGAGCAACTCCTTGCCCATCACATCTCATGTGAGGTTCAATCCTTTACCTAGCCCCTAATCCTCAAAATCTCAGGTACATCCATTATTGACTTATCTTGCATTAGTTAAGTTGATCCCATTGAGCCAGTAATTATGCAAATAATTTTAATGTCCTCAGGTACATCCAATATTGGCTACCAAACTATTTACATATTTACAACATCTCATGCTTAACAATTATTCTTAAGAAAATCTCTTAAATTAATTGCATCTTATGCAACTATTTAAAATTTCTTAAAATAATTGCCCCAATGGAAGGCCTATGTTATAATTATTTTAATTATAACATTTCCAACTTAATCATTTATTTGGAAGATTTTATGGTCATTCTAATTACTATTAAGGTCTCACTTTGCACATTATCCAATTAACATGCATATATCATATAATAGCATACATTCCCATACATCTCATGCATTCATGGATAAGCACTAAATATGGTATGATCATGGACTTTCTAAGGGATTCAATTCTGAGCCACCAAGAATTGAATCAGAGCATTCCTAGGTGCATTTCATTCATTCATTTTACAAGAGTTGCTGAAGGAGTACATAATCAACACTTGATCTTGAATTCCTCCCACTGGTCCCGCCAATGCTCTTGACCTCCTTGAACTTCTTGCAATCCAATATTATATAGTAATCCTTGGCATACCAAGGCGAATTTACAAGAACTTAAATAAATGAAATTACAACCCAAAAATTATTACAAACTTAATAATACATGCCCAAAATAAATTAAAATAAATTAATTAATTTACAATCCCAAAGAAACATAAAAGAAATAAATCCAATCACATTAGTCTTTTATAGTCCATGATCATCCATCATGCATATCACTATTTAACAACTAAATAAAACATACATACTTAAATTAAATTGAATATCTCATATTCAACTTAAAAATCTAGATTTGAATATGATTCAAATAAATTTAAAAATTCAGATTTGAATTTCATTCAAATAAATTTAAAAATTCAGAATTGAATCACATTCAAACAACTTTAAAAATTCAGATTTGAATCACATTCAAACATTTTTTAAAAAATCAGATTTGAATTTTATTCAATCAATTTTAAAAAATCAGATTTAAATATGATTCAAACAACTTTAAAAATTCATATTTGAATCACATTCAAACAACTTTTAAAATTCATATTTGAATCACATTCAAACAATTTTTAAAATTCTGATTTGCATCATAATTTAATTGTGTGATAAAAATTCTAATTAAACAATTTAATTAGACATAAAATGGATCTTAGATCATACAACAATTGCACATTCACCATCCATTTACTTTTGCACACCATTGTGGTGCATCAACCATGCGCACCATGGTGTTCATCATTTGTGCCACCACCATGGCTTTGCAACCAGCAATGAACTTTTGATCTCATGATCAAACACACAATTAAATCATATAAACATCAATCTAAATGGCAAATATAGTGGCTCTGATACCAATTGAAGGAACGGAAGCGTGAAAAACACAAGTTTATACTATTGATTTTAAAATTTTTTACCTAGGGTCACATGCATCATGTAAGATTTATTTTTATCTATTTGATTTCAATGATAAACAACATATTAAAACTCTCTTAATATGTTTTTGGATCTGTATTTGCCATTTAAGATTTTAAAATTAATCAGATTAATTTTAAAATCCTAGATTAAATCAAGAACGATTACACTAACCTCTTGATGCACTGTAGCGTGTCTGCGCCTTTGAGATTTGTCTTCAGGACACCAAATGTTGTCCCTCTAGCTTGTCCACACCAAGAACACCTATGGCAGCCCTTGAACAGCTACTAAAGCTTTTTCTATTAATTAGAAATTCAAGTTCTGCCTTTTAAGAGATTAGAGATGTAAACAGGACACTAGAAACAATTTCTAGTGTTCTTAATTCAAGAGATTGATGGCTAATCTCTTTGAATTGATGAGGGATGAAGAAGAATTGATGGAGAGCCTCAAAATGGCGTGACAAAGGAGAGGAGTGGCTGCTGGTTGTTTTTCTTTTCATAACAACACTTATATAGCTAGGTTAATACATTAAACCCTTGCCACATGTCACCCTTTGATTAGCTCTAGGTTTAAGTGACCCAATCACATTGTGCCAAGTGTCAAACCTATATTTAATCTCGATTTTAATCATCTTACATGATTAAAAAACATTTGGCAAGCTTATGTGTAATCCCATGTGTCACCATCTCATGGTGCCACGTGTCACACTATGAAATGACCAAAATGCCCCTGTGTCTTAATTTTGAGTTCTTAACCCAAAATAATTATTTTTCTTCTTCTAATTTATATCAAATATAAATTAATTAATTAATATCTATAAATTAATTAATTAATATCTATAAATTAATTTCTCATTAATTAAATTCATATTTAAACACTTTAAATATAAATTTAACTTATACTATATATCCAATAATCTAGATTTGGTTTCAAGTCATGCTAGGGACTTTGCAATTTAATTGCAAACCAAACCTATTTAATTAATCAATTAAACTCTTTAGTTAATTAATTAAATCATATTTAAATAGGTGATAACTTGTGTATGTGTGTGACTTACGAGGCTCATCACTAATTGGCAATGAGACACGATATCAGCTCTTAATATCATCAGAACTCTTTTTTACCATAAATGATTTCTCTAAATCATTTTATGAACCTTATAGACCATGGTTAATACCTAGCATAGCATGCCATGGCCACCCAATTAGTAATAAGGTTTGCCTTAAATGAACCTATAATCATATGTTACCATGCACTAGAATCTCTCTGTTACAAAATCCCAACTCAAGCTGGAGTCATGGTTTATGTCAAACTCCATTTGCTATGAATATTATGTTCTCTTTTAATTCCAGTTCTTGATTAAAAAGATTTTCTCATCAGAAACTCTTTTTTGAATAAATCTATCTGTCCTGGCTAGGAACTTGAAACATCAAGAACAATTAAATGAACATAGGATTTTATCTTTATTTACTTAGAAGAACAAATTCCATCTTGATCAACACCTACCTCCATATATAACTAGTAGGAGCCAACAGATGCCCATATACCCATACATAGTACAAGTATGAAAGCAGTATCAAACTCAAACTACCTATATACAAGATAACTATGCTATCTCAGGTCTAAAGATTATATGCACTGATATGATTTATGACAAAACATTGACAAGAGTAAACTCTATGTGCTTGTCATAAGTGTCACTGGTTCGGCCTACTTATCATTTATAAGTGCCTATCATGTTTGTTATATAGCATAAGACTCACCATTCCATCTTATTTATATCTCATATAAATAACTTGGGAACAAATATGAATACAATCTTTCTGGATAAGTCATGTCCTTATTATGAAGTATCCTCGATTGTGAACCTATTTATGATACTTTGTGCTAGAAATATTGTTACTCATATTCTTAACAACTTAAGAATAATATTTCTAACAAAATATCAATGGACCTTTTCTATTATGTAAACGAAAAAGTGGAATGCCTTTTATTAATAAAAATATGTACAAGATACATACTAAATGATATGCTCTAGGGCATACTACTAACAGGAGATTGTTAGTAGTATGCTCTAGAGCATATCATTTAGTATGTATCTTGTACATGTTTTTATTAATAAAAGGCATTTTCACTTTTCCGTTTACATAATATATTTATGTGTAATAGAAAAGGTCCATTGATATTTTGTTAAAAATTCTATTCTTAAGTTGTTAAGAATATGAGTGACAGTATTTCTAGTACAAAGTATCATAAATAGGTTCACAATCGATGATACTTCATAATAAGGACATGACTTGTCTAGAAAGATTGTATTCATGTTTGTTTCTAAGTTATTTATATGAGATATAAATAAGATGGAATGGTGAGTCTCATGCCATATAACAAACATGATAGGCACTTATACATGATAAGTAGGCCGAACCAGTGACGCTTATGACAAGCACATGGAGTTTACTCTTGTCAATGCATTGTCATAAATCTTATTAGTGCATATAATCTTTAGACCTGAGATAGCACAGTTATCTTATATATAAGTGGTTTGAGTTTGATACTGCTTTCATACTTGTACTGTGTATGGGTATATAGGCATATGTTGGCTCCTACTAGTTATATATGGAGGTAGGTGTTGATCAAGATGGAATCTATTCCTCTAACTAAATAGAGATAAAATCCTATGTTCATTTAATTGTTCTTGATGTTTCAAGTTCCTGGCCAGGACAGATAGATTTATTCAGAAAGAGTTTCTGATGAGAAAATCTTTTTAATCAAGAACTGGAATTAAAAGAGAACATAATATTCATAGCAAATAGAGTTTGATATAAACCATGACTCCAGCTTGAGTTGGGATTTTATAACAGAGAGATTCTAGTGCATGGTAACATATGATTATAGGTTCATTTAAGGTAAACCTTATTACTGATTGGGTGGCCATGGCATGCTATGCTAGGTGTTAACCATGGTCTATGAGGTGCATAAAATGATTTAGAGAAATCATTTATGGTAAGAAAGAGTTCTGATGATATTAAGAGTTGATATCATATCTCATTGTCAATTATTGATGAGCCTAGTAAGTCACACACATACACAAGTTATCACCTAATTAAATATGATTTAATTAATCAATTAAAGAGTTTAATTGATTAATTAAATAGGTTTGGTTTGCAATTAGATTACAAAGTCCCTAGCATGACTTGAAACCAAATTTAGGTTATTGGATGTACAGTATAAGTTAAATATATATTTAAAGTGTTTAAATATGAATTTAATTAATGAGAAATTAATTAACAAAGATTAATTAATTGATTTATATTTGATATAAATTGATTAGAAGAAGAGAAATAATTATTTTGGGTTGAGAACTCAAAATTAAGACATAGGGGCGTTTTGGTCATTTCATCGGGTGACATGTGGCACCATGAGATGGTGACACATGGCATTACACATAAGCTTGCCAAATGTATTTTAATCATGTAAGATGATTATTAAGACTAAATATAGGTTTGACACTTGGCACAATGTGATTGGGTCAATTAAACCCAGAACCAATCAGAGGGTGACATGTGGCAAGGGTTTAATGTGTTAACCTAGCTATATAAGTGTTGTTATGAAAAGAAAACAACACAACCAGCAGCTATCCTTTTTGTGCCGCCACCCAAAGGCTCCTCTCCATCTCTTCTTCTTCATCTCTCATCAATTCTAAGAGATTAGCAAACAATCTCTTGAATTAAAAATACTAGAAATTGTTTCTAGTGTCCTGTTTATATCTTTAATTTCTTAAAAGGCAAAATTTGATTTTCTAATTAATAGAAAAAGCTTTAGAAGCTGTTCAAGGGCTGCCATAGGTGAACTTGGTGTGGACAAGCTAGAGGGACTACATCTAGTGTCCTGAAGACGCATCCGAAAGGCACAAATACACTGCAGTGCATCAAGAGGTTAGTGTATTTGTTCTTGATCTAATCTAGGGTTTTAAAATTAATCTGATTAATTTTAAAATCTTAAATGGAAAATACATATCCAAAAACATATTGAAAGAGTTTTAATATGTTGTTTATCACTGAAATCAAATAGATAAAAATAAATCTTGCATGATGCATGTGACCCTAGGTAAAAATTTTTGAATTCAATGGTATAAACTTGTGTTTTTCATGCTTCCGCTCCTTCACGATCTGTCATTTTTCTCTTGTCATGTACCAATCATAATCTACTCATTATGGTCTGCACAATAGAATTGTGCTCTTTCTAGGAAATACCTGGCCAATTATTCTTATCTTATCCTATCCTTGTCTTAATTAGAACATCATTTTACAAATTATGATTATCATCCATAGCATCCTGTCTCCTTCAGGGGGAACGAAATTTTTCTTTATGCCCTGCTATTACACTAATATAATACTATTTTTCGCTAAACTTTAGGTAAAAGATCCATGACAATATCAAAATAATTATAAACCCCATACCAGAGACCGAATGACTTTACTGTATAAAGGTTATCTTAATTTTATAACTATACTGCAATTAGTAATCTTATAGCAATTCCCAACGTATTGTAGCTCGTATTAACTGAGTCAATGACTCTAGCTATCTCATATCTATGATCTTTTAATATTTTAACTTTAGAATTTTAAATCCTTAATTAGGATTATCAACCCCATTTCCAATAATAAAATTATGTCATGGCATAACTATACCAAAACAAATGCTGTTGGTAACTATTCTCATCTTGGTGTACTATCGAGTAATACGCAGCTCTACTCAATAATCTCAAGTCAGTACTGTAATCTGCAGCTTACAGTACAAACATTAAGAATATTACATAGTTACTACGATACATCCCAATAGATCAAACTTTCTTATATTTTATCCTTTTCAAATTCACTAATATTTGAAACTTGTTTTAATTATAATATCCATTGATAATTACTAACAGTAACATCTTTGCTCTCATCTAGAGCAATTATATTACTGTAACTTACTTTTAGGTCCTCGTGCCTTATATTAAGTAGGCTCACTAATTAGTTTTATAAGTTATTGTATGCTAGCAAATACTTTTCGCTTACTAACTCTTCCAAAACTAATTTCACTTATTATCATAGTTTTTATCCTAAAGAACTATTCACCAGTGCATCAAAATTTATTCCCATGTAAAGGAACAACAACATAACATATAATTCTAACACTAGCATATAAATAAGTAGTGCTGGGATCAAATAATAACTAATTGTTTCCTCTAAAAATTAAAAACTTACCAGCAGCTACATCCGAAGTTTCTGTTCTTTCTCCTTGGCCCATAGTGGATGCTCTGACTGGTGTGCTACTATATTCGGGTTGATTCACTGTGTTATGGTTGTGAGGAGTATCAACTCTATTTCTATCTCGACTCTGACCGACTGTCTGTGAGCCCTGGAGAGCAGAGCGATGTGCTCTGGTACAATCTCTAGCGAAATGTCTAAACTTTCCACAATTGTAGCAGACTTCAGTGGTCTTACGACAAATGCCCCCATGCAGTTTGCTACAATAGTCGCAGATACGAGGAGGATAGGAACTTCTGATTGTTCGACGGCTAGACCTTGGTGGCTTCTATTTTGATGATCCGCCTCTGTCATGCTTAGGAGCTCGAGGTCCCTCAAAATCTTTTCTCTTTCCCAAATTACTACTCAAACTCTGACCCATAGATTTCTCATTCTTCTCTGTTTCATGTTGCCCTTATGGGGGTTGGGTCTATACTTAGACTTGGGCTGACAGATTATCAGTCATTTGTTAAAAGAAAGTGGCTATTTGCTGGGCCATTTGTGCGATAATTTGTACAGGTGAGGCTGGTACAGTCAGCCTTTCGACACTCTGAGGAGCTGGGGCCTCACCTTGTACTTCTTCTATCACAGACTGTTCTATTGTTTCATCCTTCTCTTTCATATCTTTTCACATAATTTTCTATTTCCTGTACAACCAACACAAGTAGATTTCTCCTTGTTAGTTCATATTTATGATGTGAATGTACTATATGTATCAAACATTTGAGTAGTTATATTTACCGAAAAATATTTCAAATTCACAATTCAAAATTTACATTAAAACTTGCTCTGATGCCACTAAACATGTCACACCTTACCCCTCTGTAAGGCATAACATGATCCCGTAGTATATCTAATAAATTAACATACTTCATCTATCGGTAACCCATTAAATATACTACAAGTATGATCATTTTTATATTTGTGGGAACGTTGAATATTTATTAAAAAGCATTTAATTGAAATTTTGCTTGTGGATCAAATCCTCGACTAAACCTTGGTGTTATGAAAATTTTTCAAAATTTCGGTAGAGTGTCGGCTGTATTTTGAAAAAACAGTTCTTCAAAAATTTGTAAAAAAAAACACTCCCAATATTTTTACTCAACCACAACTCCAATACAAATCATTTTCATCTCCCAATTCAACACAATCAACTCAATTCAATTTTCAAGCCATACTTTTCATAAGGAAAAGCATACATGGATTTCAAAACTCAGGAAGAAATTTGAATATCATACTCATTAGGATAATAAAATTAATATTACAATAATATACAAATAAATAAAATCTCAAATTAATATTATAATAATTTCCATTTCATTACATACCAAAATATGATTGCAAAAGTTCTTGTACAACTGCTCAAAGAAAATTTCATACATATTATTACATGAATACATCAAAATTTAATATACAAGGGTATATCTATGATATAACCAGAGCTAGTCCCAATGTATCTTCAAGGAACCTTACTCAGCTGCTCTATGTTCCTTTTACCTGCGACAGCATATAAAGCTATCGCTGAGTGGTGAACAGTAATGCACAACTATAATTTATCCCATTTGAAATCAAAATTCTTTACTATTCAAAAACCATTCTTTTTCTCACTAACTGTCACACCTTACCCCTCTGTAAGGCATAACATGATCCCGTAGAATGCCTAGTGAACTACGGAACTTCACCTACCGATAACTCATTAAGTACTCTACAAGGGATTTTAAAACCATTTTCTTATTTTTTAGAAGTGGTGAGCATTTTCTTACATTTAATAGAAGTTTAAAAGCTAGTCAAAATTTTTGTCTATTTTTATTTGTCCGCAAATTTTAGAAAATTTCGATAGAGTGCTGTCTGTATTTTAAGAAACCAGTTTTTCAAAAACTTGTAAAAACACTTCCTATAATTCTTTTCATCAAAATCCATCACTACTACAACACAATTAACACAATTTTTCCCAAACTCCAAAATTCCAAATAATTCTTAATTCAATTATCATGAAAATTAATACTAAATAATTTCATTCATATTTCATTAAAGTAAAATCAATTTACATTCATCAACCCAAAATTTACATGAGAAAATCCAAACTAATATTATTACAAAATCTATACAACTGCTCATGACCAGTTTATACATATACATACATTTACATACACCAAAATAAATATTACAATCAGGGTATAAAATATACCCGACAAAATTTCAAAAATATGGCTCCAAGATCCTCAGCAGCTCACTCTGCTGCTCCTCTAGTCTCTATATTTGTGATAGCAATAACAGCTATTACTAAGTACTATGACTCAGTGGTGCACAACATACTAAAATACAATTTATGCATAATTCAAATCACATTTATTTAAATATTGAACTGAACATGAAAAACAGTTACAAAACATAATTTTACAATTTTAGTCAAAACAGTCTCAAAGCAGATTTCATAAAAATATACAGTTATATCATGCCATTCAGAATAATATTCATCTCAATAGCCGGAGGCTTATGAGAAATCACAAGGCTAGCTAGCTCAAACTATGGGTACCCATTCAAATTTCTTCCTCTAATGGCACACACCTCAACACTTCAGCCAAAGAGGGAATCAAAATTCAAAACTATTTCCTCCCACTGGTCATGCTAGTGAGGTATTCAAATATATGGTCATGACATTGTGGTTTCATAACTATCTTAACAATTTATCAAACATTTACTGACATTCAAATCACATATCATCAAATTTCCAACAACTTAGATCAAAAGCATAGTGTACATTTCAATCATCATTTTGCAATATAAGTAAACCACAAATCATTTCATGCACTTTGTAAAGGAATTTTAAAGAATATTTATGTTGTGCACAAACCTTATGCGAGTCGCCTCTTGGCCTTATCTTGATGCTTCAAGTTCTTTCCCGGTATTCTTTTCAACTGAAATACACAGTTTTACAGTATTTCAGCTTCATAATTTATCACAAGTACAAAAATAAATTCAAATCTATTTATATATAACTTTAATATGTTTAACTTGACGTTCTTTAAAATTTATATTTCGGGGTTACTATTCACGACACTATTTAAGTCAAATTATTGACTTTCTCATGCTTAATAGGTATAGAGATTTCAATTTCACTCACATACCACATTTTGGTTACCTAATTTGTTAGTTTTGGTTGGTTCCTCAAATTTTAAGTCTCTTAGGTGAAATTTCCAAAATTTCAAATTTGGTACCTTGTCTTGTATTGTTCCATTAGTAAAGTTGCTGTTGAAATTTGTCTAAGTTTTCTTTATAGAAGTTGTTCCTTATTATCTTATCTTTATTTCTCTTTTTGAATCACTCCATTTGAAGTTTTGTAGCCCTAGTTATAGCCATTTGAACATGGCTGGCCAGATTTGGTGTTACCCAGAATTCTGGGCAATTCCTGGTTATTGGCAATTTTTGTGTGTTGACTGCAGGTGAGTTTTTGGATAGGTTATGGTCAAAATTTGGGTTTGTTTTCTTCATGAAAGTTATAGGACTATGTCTCAGCTTTCTTTTGGTATAAAGTTCAGGTCATTCTTACCTTCCTAAACCAAGTTATGGTCATTTACGTAACTACTGTTCATTAGTCTTTTTTATACAGGTCAGTGTGCCCAATTCCGAATTTGGCCTAATTGTTCACTAAGTTATGGTCACTTTATTGGCATGATTCCTAAATAAAAAATGTGCTATTTTGTGTTCAGTTTCATTCCCAATTAGCCTCACACCAATTACGTTGGTAAATTTTCAGTTTTGGTTCCTAAAAGGGACCTAGACTGACCCTAACCAATTCGAATTGAAACTTGGTTCCAAAAATTCATACACACCACAAATGGTCACAATTGATCATTTCTCAACTCAAATAAGGTCAACTACATTAATTGACCAATTCTCAACTTTTTCTCCAATTTTTCACATGCTCAAAACCCTAATTACATAAATTTCAACTCTAATGCAATTTAAAGTGTATATTCATTATCTATACACCTAATTCACTTCAAATAACCATTCAAACACCTCAAAACTCATTCATTTCCAAACCCTAACTAAGGCTAGCCAAAATTCTTGTTTGGTCCCTCAACAATTGTTTTTGTTTGATTTTACACAATTTCTAAGTTAATTAAACTAGAACATAAATATTTAACTACAATTTTCAAGTTTAGATTACTAACCTTGTTTAGATAAAATTTCCTCTTCTCAAATATTTGATTCCTTTCTTCTTTTTGCTCCTAAGTTGCTTAGCAAGGTCTAAAGACAAGATTTACTTAAGAAATCTATAATTTTTATGGCTGATTTTAGGGTTCACAAAAGCTTGGAATTGTGTTTCAATGGAGGCTTGTGAGAGAAATGAAAGAGAAGAGAGAGATGGGGCAGCTAAATGAAGAAGAAAGGAACTTTTTTTTTTTTCGTTTGAATGTTTTTAACTTTATTAATACATAATTATCCCAAATTTTAATTTTTTTTAAATATTAACTTTATTGCATCATGCTTATGTCATGCATGATGTAATTAAACTTTTCTTTTCCTTTTTCTTTTGCATTTATTTTTCTATTAGTTCTTTAATTTAATTCTTGATCCCAAAATTTTCTTTTTTCTGATTTTATTGGACAGTTAGGTCAGGAGCTAGCTCTAGGGGTGAATTGACCAAATTGCCTCTCGCTGGTTCAATCTAGTTTGTAAGTTATTCCATATTTCTTTCAGATCCCTAACTTAATTATTTGACCTGCATAACAACTCTTTTCTGTGATTTTCTCTTGTCCACTGTGTTCGCAATAGTCCTAAGGACTGCGGCGTCACATTTTTTGATTCAAAATTTGACTTTAAACTGACCTAGCAGTTATTTCCCTAGAAGGTCACCCATCGCTGTGACTCCCGGCTCATTTAACTTTTTATACTTTGTTTTTCTTTTTTATACTTAACTATTTGGCAATTACTAATTATTTGTATTCAGGGCTTAATTAGGTGTCTTAGACGTGGTTTTAATCCCCTTAATTGTCCGGACCGATACCGGTCACCGGAACAGTAAAATATACCAGGCTATGCAAATAGTGGTGTTACAATAATTATGCAAGACTAATCCGTAAGGGCCATCTTCAGGGTAATTCTAACTCCCTATGGTCGGGGAGATCGAATGATCATGCACATTACACACCACAATAATGCAACTTCTGAAAGGGCCAATGAAAAACTTAGATCTAACCTCTAATAAGAGGAGAATCTAAGCATGTGCACGTACCATGATAATCAAAACAAAACTAACTCCATTGTCTCCTTAATAAATGAAAGAGACAGGTACTAACCTAGTCAAGCATCTATAGTGAGATATAAAATAATATCACGAATCTCTTTGTTCTTTTTGTGAGCATAAATCACAACACAATTCAATTCAATGTCAATTCCAATATCCAATAATTTTTATGCTCATCATAATTCAAAATATATTTTATCACAATTTTTCCAAAACTAATTTATTCAATCCATAATAATGCTCAATAATTGTTGAAATACCATTTCACAAAGCGAAATTCATGCATACTATAATAATTTCAATAATCATTAAAATAAATCTAATACTTGATAAACATAATACATAAGGAAAATAACGTCATTTAATCATATAAAATATTCAGAACAAAATCAATTAAGAACTAGTTATGCATAAATCTCTTTGTCGACTAGTTTACTCAAATTTTCGTTTCTCCTTCGAAGATCCCTTTTCAGTCTCCTTTTTAACTGAAACACACAATTTATAATATTTCAGTACCATATCTCATAATTAATTCATTAATTTATTTCATACCTACTTAATTGTAGCCTTAAATTTACTTAAAATGGTATCCTTTGAATTTTGCATTTTGGGTCACTATTTATTGCACTATTTAAGTCAAAATATTGACTTTTTCCTACCAAATAGGTTTATTAATTCTAATTGCACTCATATACCACATTTTGGGTGTCAATTTTGTTAGCATTGATTGCCAATTCAATTTCTAATTTCCCTATGTGCAAATCCAAAAATTCAGTTTTGGATCACTATTTCTACTGTTTCATTGGTCTAGTTAGCGTAGGAATTTGGCTAAGTGTCCTTCATTAAAGTTGTTCCTTATTGTCTTAGCTTTAATTCCCTTTTTGAATCACTCCATTTTGAGTTTTATACTTAAGTTATGCCTATTTTTCTAAGGCTAGCTGGATTAGTCCAAACTCAGAATTCTAGGCACAATTCTGGTTCTGGCAATTTTGGTGTGCCGACTACAGCTCACTTTTCCGATGGGTTATGATTAGAATTTGGGTTTGTATTCTTCATAAAAGTTGTAGTTATCTGTCTCATCTTTCCATCGGTATAAAATTCAGGTCATTTGGACCTTCCTACACTAAGTTATAGCCAAATGAATAAATACTGTTAATTTAGTCATTTTTGTACAGTGGCAGTGTGCCAATTCCGGTTTTAACCTAATTGTTCACTAACTTAATATCACTTTCAGGGCAAGGTTTCTACACAAAAATTGTGGCATTATGTGTCTAGTTTCATCTCCAATTGGCCTTACACCAATTGGAGTGGCAGAATTACATTTTTTTTTGTCTCCTAAGTGGACCAAGGTCAGGCTGTCTAGAATTGGACCCCTACCAATCTGAATTTGTCTTAATTTCTCACCATTCAAACACATTCTAAACTACATCAATTAACCATTTTAAACCTCACTTAGGTCAAAGTACATCAATTTACTAAATTCTCAAATTTTCCCTCCAAAACCCTAAGAGTCAAGAACCCTAATTTATCAATAACTCCAATTCATACAATTAAATTGCATACTTCACATTTCTACACTCATTCAAGCATGTTTACATAATTAATTTCATCAAAATCACTCAAATTTTCCTTTTCCCAAACATGGCTGAAATTCAAGGGGTCCCTCATGTGCATGATTTTCATGATTCTTAGCATAAATTCATCAATTTCCTACTTGATTCAAGTATCTAAATCATAAAGATAGAAAAATTTTGAAGGAAAATCACTAACCTTTGTATAGCTCTTCAATCTTCAATTTCTTCAACTTTTTCTTCTTTCTTTCTTCTTCAATCTTCTTTCCAAGGTTTGATTATAATTTTTCTTCAAGGAAATTAAAGGATTTAGGGTGAAAATTGGGGTTTAGAAAGCTTAAGTATAAGCTTTCATGGTGGAAATTTGAGAGAGGGACAAGAGAGAGAGAGACCATGGCTTGGAGGAGAAGAAGACCATATTATTTTTCTTTTAATTTTGCTATTTTATGTGTATTTATCATAAATTGACTTGGTCAAATTAATTCATTAATTTGATAATTATTTATGATGTCACCTAGATGATGTCACCATGATGATGTAATCTTCTTTATTTTATTTTCTTTTCTTTTCCTTTCTTTTTCCTCACTTCTTTAATTTAATTAGATATTTTAAAATTTTCATTTCTCAGATTTTATTGGACAGTTAGGTCATAAGTCACCTCTAGGGGTGAATTGACCAATTTATCCCTCGCCGGTCTGATCCTATTTACCAATAATACTGTATTTCCTCCGGAACCCTGACCTAATTATTTGATCTGGTTCTTAACATTTTTCTATGATTTTCACATTTCCCCTAACTTCGCAATTTGTCCTAGGATGCGGTGTCATAATTCCCCATACGAAATTAGGGTTTTGACTGATCTCGCAGTCAGTTCCCGGTGCGGTCACCCATCGCTGTGACCCCCAGCTCATTTAACCTTTTATGCTCTATTTTTCTTATTTATATTTTATCTTCTGGTAATCGCTTTTAATTTTTATTCAGGCTTTTCTAGGTAACTTAAATATAGTTCTAATCCCCTAAATTGTCTCGATCGACACTGGTCACCGAAACAATGATTTGCACAGGACTATGCATGTAGGGGTGTTACATTGCTCATCCTCCCATTCTCCCTCAACTCTTCTATTTTCCTTCCTATTTGCTCTTTTATTGTTCCTTCCATTCATCCTTTCATTTCCTCCTACATAAGGACTCTCCCTTTTTTCCAACCTTTCAAGCCTTATCAATAATATCACTAAATGCCATATTCATTCTTTCAAATTGTTGTTGAACAGCTTGTAAATAAAAAGGATTTTCTTCAACCCTTTCTCTCCTTTTATTTTTTCTTTTACCACTACCTTCTCCACTATTAGCTTGAGACATGTTTACAAAACCTGCAAGAAAGTGTTAGTAACAATATTCTCTCACACTCTCTCATGTGTAAGATGTCACTCTCCTCGTATTTCACATAACAAGACTTTTACCCTCTTATGTCTCACCGCTCAGTCTATTACCGCTTAATTTTCCCTTTTACAATTCTTAAAGAAACTAACTTATTATAACAAGCCAATCACTAGCAAGAATTCACACCAAATATTCATCAAGATCGAACAAAATGAATTTTAAAAATAAATTGTAATGAGACACTAGAGCTAATGAAAGAAGACACCAAAAATTAATGACATAATAAGCAAAAGACCTATGTTTGAGAAAAAAAAAAAAACCTAATGTAAAGGAACTCTAACAAGATGAAAAATAAACAAATTGAATGTAATAAAATCACACTTGTAATTTCCAAGTAAAAAATCTCACAGTTGGTGGTGTAAATCTCACAACTGGTAGTGTAATTTCAATTCAACAAGCAAACAAGGGAATTTTTATACCAAAATTTACAAGTAACTCAAAGAAGATGTTTATAGATATCCTATAAAATTTCAGCAAAATCTAGGTTGATTTAGTATAAGTTCTAAAAATCACACCCATTATGCCAAAAATGTAAAACATCAACAATTTTGTTATTCTTTTCTTTTCTTTTCTTTTTTTATAACTTGGCTACTAATCAATGAAAAATGTAGCTCTTCAATTCTTTTCTTTTTTTTTTTTTTTAATCACAAATAACACAAACTAAGCAAAATAACATTTATACTATCAAACAATCAAAATAACAAACACTTGGCAGTAACTAAAAGAAAACCTCCCAAACAAGGATTTCCTCAAACATTTTGTATACCCAAACACTGTAACAAAGAGTTCAACAAAAATTATCACAAAGTACAAAACATGAATTAGATATTTAACGAATGAAACTCAAACAAAACGGATTAATGAAATTAAGACTCGATTAATATATATATAAGCCAAGAAATTCACCCAACAAGCAAAACACAAAGAACTCAAAAGACATAAATTCTACAAAGCCAAATAACAAGAAAAACAAAGAAATTAAAAAGGATAGACAAATCTAATTTTAGAGAGCCAAAGCTCTGATACCAATTTGATGCAAACTCTAAAGGACTTTGCCTTGAAACCCACAATCAATTTAGTGTTATCCCAAGGTTACTCTAAAACAAATTTTAAACACCAAGGACTTACTTAACCCAATACCTTATGGTAGAAAACCAAGTAAAGTCAAGATGCAAATTAGAGGATTCTTAACCCAATATCAACATGTCATATAGAACTAAGAATATCAAGTATAAACTCTTGTAAGCAATTCAATACTTGTCAAGAAATTCAAGTTCATTGAAGAACCAAAGAGGAGAAAATTTCTCTTAAAAGTTTAATATTCTCAAATATAATCCAAAGTTATGTTTCTAGCATAAACAAAATGGCTACTTATATGTAACTCTTTAAAACTTAGTTAAGTCTCACTAAGAATATAAAGAGTCACATTATAAAATAGCACTAAAACTAACCAAACAACAAATCACATGGCCTCTGATGAGCATTCCATGAACAATGGTGCACCTAGATCATCTCATGGCCAGGTATGCACCTAACGTGATTCCCATATCTTCCCATAAGCCTCACATGTCCCTTGGTATGTCTCATGGTTGGCCATGCACCTCATGGAAATCCCATGGTTGGCCATAAGCTTAGACTCTCTTATTGTGTCTCATGGCTAGCCTTACACCTCATGGAAATCCCATGGCTAGCCATGTGCCCAAGCTAATGGCTGAGGTGAGATTCTTATGGCTAGATGTGAGATGTTATGTCCCTTTTTGCAAATGAAGATATTTTGGGACTTTATTAGCATTTGTTGGAGAAATAATTTAGCATTGAACTGCACCAATTCCACCCATGCACACTTGCACTAATATGAGCCATTTAATATCCTTTAGAAAGCTAAGTTTGAGGATCTTCACTTGAATTACTCCTTGGAGAATTTTCTTATAGTTTGGTGCTGCTATAATTGCATCACAATAGCAAAATGACCAATTGTTTGAAATTCATTTGGAATTTTATAATGAATTTACTATAAAAAATGGGAGTTAAAAGCCAGTATTAGGATCCTTCTTTTACAATTTGATTACTATTTTGTTTGTATAAGAAATGATAGGTTCAATAGCCAAAAGTTAAAGAGGTTGCCGCTGACCTTTGGAGATAAAAGGAAGGCTTGATAAGAAACTCAGTTTCAGCTACCGAAACATGATAGTTTTGCCAGCGGAACTGGAAAAGAATGAATATTCTTCCTTAGACAAGCTTCGGCTACCAAAGTTTGGAAAATCATAAAAGGCCAATGGCCAATGGTGCAAAATCATTTCAGTTACCCATTTCAAAGCTCTAAACCTTTACACTTCTTATTTTACTCCCTGTGGCTACCTTCATATCTATGCTTTTTCTTTTTTTGGAAGCAGGAAGGGATTTTTTGGCCTTTTTACTTGGCACCATTTTAGTTATCATGTATTTGGTGAGTTACACATAAAGTGTGGATGTTGTCATAGTTTGTTTGGTTTTGTTTGTTTATCCTTATTGCCACTATTTTTATTTATCTCTTTCATGGTTATGCCATGAAAGTTAGTAGCAGGATGTGAAAATATAACATGTGAGTGAGTTTTGAGATTGTTCAAGTTTAACTAGGTTTAATTATACTACACTTTAACCTCAAAAAATGAGCAATATAAATCATAGAGTAATGGAGAAGTTTAGAATAAGTGAACCCCTATGTTTAGATATTACCAAAATTTTAAAAGTGTGCTTAGGCCCATGAAGGAAATTAAAATATTTTCACTTTAAAGGTTTTACACCACTACTACGAAACAATAACACTGCTACAATGAAGTGTAGATAATGAGGGAGAACGTGGTAATTTAGTAGTGAAATATGCAGGTAAAATGTTTTATATGCTTATGATGAAAGTCACTTTGTGAGGTAAACTAACAAATATTTATGAATGGGAGACAAAACTAAGAAATTAAAATACTTTTGGTGTTTTATATGTTGAGATATTAGAGAAACTAAATAAGGGTGCTTGAAACACCCTAAACCCCTTATATAGGAAATGAACTCTAACCTAGAACTTGAAAGCTCACCTTCTCAACCAATAAGGTGTAAACTAGGTAGATGTTATATGAAACTAGGGGTGGCCACAGTCCGGTTTCGAATCAGAGCCAAACTGAAACCGGTTCAGACAAAATCAGACTGAAACTAGTCAAAACCAAAATTGGCTTCGAACCGGACTAAAACCATCCTTCTGCGGTTTGGTTCAGGTTCATATTTTTTCAGGAACAGTGAACTGGTAGTTTTGAACTGATTTGAATCAATGTTTCCGAATCAGATCAAATCGGTGATTTAAATACAAAAGAATTCAATAAATACCTTATCTTACTTCTAATTTATTTATATATATCATTAATTCTTTACACAATTATTCTCTACACTCTCTTTAATTCTTAATACTTTTTCAATTTCTCTCAAATTGTCTAAACAATTATTTTCTACACTCCTTTTAATTTTCAGTACTCTTTCAATTTCCCTACTTTATTATTTTATATGCTCACTGAAATTTTTAATATTATCTCAATTACTTTGTTATTATTTTATATCCTCAATAAAATTTCTAATATCCTCTATTTTAATTTTCTTTTCTCTTTTATACTTTTTTTAATTATCAATTATTATATAATTTTTAAAACAAGGTAAGCAATAGAACTAGAAATTTTGATTCCTCTAAATCCTAAATGGATACATTGGCAAAATTAAGTTCATATACTTTTTTTTAATTTCTTTATAAAAAAATTAATTTCATCTCTAGTTTGTTTAATCAAGTTCAAGTATTTACTTATTAAATTTTTCTTAAAGATAAATTATTTTCATTCTTTTTTTTTCTTATTTTATTTTAATTGAAAGATTTCTAAGAAAAGTTAAAATATTTTTACAAATATAACTTAAATTCTGAATCAACAAAATTTTTCTCTAAATTTTTTCATCTAAGTCACCCTTAAACTGCCCCTAAATCCCTCCCAAACCGTCCTCCAAATCATCTTGAACCTTCTTTTTTCGAACTACCCTTCAAATTGTTTTAAACTGGGCTCGAACCTAAACCAACAGTCCAGGAACCATCTTTTAAACTATTTCCTAGTGATTTGGTTCAGGTTTATAATTTCATTAAACCTGAACCGGTGGTTCATGAACCGTAATCGGCAATTCTTGAACCATGGCTACCCTTATATGAAACGATTTGAGTGGAAAATGAACCAATTGAACCTTACACTTCCTATTTGAAGATTTGCATTGTTTACATTACAGTAAATTTAAAAGGTTATTCTTTGACAATAATCAAAAATTTTTCTAAAAGAGAGTTAAAAATCTATTGATTAAATAGAGTGACAAAATTCTGCATGTGTGTGTGAATGTGTTTATATATTTACCTATTGGGATATGATTGGGATGTGCTTTACCCCTTACATGTATTCCCATATGAGAAGCTTTTCTATAAACCTAGTAGAGCTTTATGGCTAGGAGACTCATTGATATACCATGCTCATATGAGAGGGGAGAGTCTAGTAGGAAGGGATGAAAGGGAATGCCCCTAGGGGGTAGCACCCCCCATCTCCTGAGCATGAGGAGCCTATCATCAGAGAGGGTGACTCCACTTACTTACCCTTTGTTAGAAGAGTTGTCAGCCCATGTGGGATCATTGGCCAAGGTGTTGTGGAGCATACAGAGTTAATCCAATACCACCCATGACCCTCCTTATATATTGAGCCAAGTTACCAAGCATGTCATCCACTTTTCCCAAGCTAATTGCTTTGAGATTGGGGGTGCCTTATGTTGGTCTAACTGTTCCTACCACCTACAGATGGGCCATCAACCCCTACCCTCTTTTAAAGCAAACATAGATAGTTTTTAAGGATCCTAATCACACCAAAACCACCCAATTAACCACTTATATGCTTCCTACCAAACCTAAGGTTTTGCACAACTTGTTACTTTTGAGATTACATTTAGGATTGGCCATAAGACAAACCTCACCTACTTTCATATGTTTCTCATTACTTGCCTTTTAAAGGGATGCTAGCTTGACTTCCCTATCATGATGATACACACTATAGTTGAGTCCCTTAGATACAGTCGAGATTAGTTACCTTATGAGTGTCTGATTTTCTGTATCTTGACAGCTGAGGGGGTAGACCCTAGGATTGAGCACCTTATGACCTTGATGGGAGATTTGAGCCATAGGTTGTAAACACCTTAACACACATATGGGTACATATAGAAAGAGGTGTTTATGTCCACAGGAGATAGTGGACTTTATAGAGAGGAGTTCAAGATGAGGAGTAGGGGGGAACCTAAGGGACTAGAAGCAATAAAAGGGGCGGAGGTAAGGGTAGTGAGGAAGCTGGGGCTAGAGTAAGAGAGGGGTAAGATAAATGGACTAGGAATAGTAGTCTAGTACCACTGCCACTAAAAGATAAGATATTCTGACTCGCATAAAGTCTAGAATACTGTAGATGGAGCTAAGGATGTAGAAGGTAGAGGAGGAGATTGCCTAGATGCATGCCCTCATCTTATTAAAAGCTACTTCATTGCCCCTGCCAGTTCCCCGGTGATGTTAATTAATACTAATGATTCCCTACGCAAGACGATTTTGATTTTTTTTTTATTTCATCTTTGCTCCATATATATGCAGTTTTATTTATTGCAATGCCGTACAGAACATAAACTTAAAAACCATAACACCTTAGCCTACCAATCCACATATGAAAACTTAGGGCCTGTTTGGTTTGCACATTAGAATCGGAACCAATATTGAAATTGAAATTGAGTGGAATCAGAAACGAAATAGTGAATTTTCATTTATATTTGGTTTATTGCATATTAGGAATTAGATTCCTTTTCAAGGTGTTTACTTCACATATATAAGTTATAGAATCAAAATCAAACTTATTTTATACTTGAACGAAAATCAACCTAAAATTACTTTTTATATTTTTTATATTTTTCTTTTTATTTTTCTAATTATGTGAAAAAATAAAAATAATAGTTTATATTTTTAATTACTCTAACTAATCTTCATTTTAATATTAATTATATAAAATTTAAAATATTAATTTTTTATATTTTTATTATAATTATTTAATTTTAGTTAATTAGATGAAAATATAAAAATAATATCTTTATTATTATAATTATAATTTCAAATTTTATTTTAATTAAATATATGAAAATAGAAAATATTATTTTTAAAATTATAATTATAATTATAATATGAAAATACAAAAATTGAAACATCCCAATAACTATAACTTTTTATTTAATTAAATATTTACTTTTTAAACAATAATTTTATAATTATGTTAATTAAATAGTTAATTTTTTAATAGAAATTTTATGATTATGTTAAGGATATTTTTTTATCCTATTATTTCCCCTCCATCCCAATTAATTTTTTTTAAATTAAAAAATTAAGATTATAAATTTGTAACTATTTATAATAATTAAAAAAAAATAAATTAATAGAAATGAGATTCAATTTCTAAGTTTTTTATTAATTTTACTACAATAAATTAAATAATATTTAATAAATTAATAATACTTTTAAAATTGAAGTTGTAGAATTAATATATTAAGAATTATAATAGCATTTTTAGTATGAGTAAAATTAGTATTAAAATAATGTTAAAACTTTAATTTATTTTAATTATTATAATATTAAAAATTGAAATTATTAAGGGATTAGCATAGATATTCTATCACTAAAAAATTATTAATGATGATATTATATAGATAAGTCTCTCATTACGAAAAGTATTAGCAATATACATGTTGTTGCTAAAAGTTATGAGCGATAAAATTATATGAATCAGTGACTATTTTTTTGTCACTAATATATATTATTAGTGACAAATCATTTATCTATCTCTATAAATACGTTTAATTTTTTTATAAACAATAAAAATAATAAATTATATTTTTAGAAATCCCAATATCTCTCCTCTTCCCTCTTTTGTATACACTAGTTTTTTTCTTGCAATGTGCATAATACAATATTATACTCGTGAGTTATTTTTTTTATATAATTTCTATTAATTTTTTTATATTTGGTATAATATTATCATAGTGTTATAAATATTATATTTAATTATTTAAATTAAAATATTAATTTTAATGTAATTTTAATTAGTTATAAATAAAAATATTTATCAGTTTAAGAATTAAGTTTTAAAAATATAATTGGATGAATATGTTTAAAAATTAAAATAAATTAATAATAAATGCATGTTATGTTTAAAAATTAAAATAAATTAATAATAAATGCATGTTAACTTATTGAATTAAATTTATTCAAACTCTATTATTTTATTTTTTTTTTAAATTAATTTACACATATTTTATTTTTTTATAATTTAAAATAATGTTAACACGCACAATAATATTATATGGTAGCTAGATTAATTTGAAAAAAATTGTTTATAAAATTAGAGAATAGAATAATTTTTAAAATGTATTTTGTAATTTAGTTTATTATCATTATAAAATTTTCATTTTTATTAAATGGACATCTTGAAATTTTATATCGTCATATTATTTAATGTAAATAATTTTCAAATTTATATAATATATTAATTATATAATATATTTAATAAGCATTTTTATTTTTTTAAGTTACAGAATATATTATATATGTTTTAAATAAATTATAGATTAAAATAAAAATTTAATCATGCATTTTTAATTGTTTTATAATAATTTTATAATAATACTCTCAAGTAGTGAAATTATTTTTTTTTCTCATTTTTCTTTTCTTATATTCCTCTTGTTTTTATTATTTTAAAATAACAATTTAAAATTAACATTGAGATGACCATAACTTCTCATATAAATATATACAAAAATATAGTTAGACTTTCATATAACATCATGGTCAAAATCCACAATATAGCTAAGATTAACTAATGTATTAAAAAAAAATGTTGATTCAGGTAAGGATATTAATCTACATTTACACTAAGTAAATAAAAAAAATTAAAATTTTATACAATCACATCTAAAATACATCTTTTTATGTAAAGTTGGTATTAATCATCTCAAATATTATTGGATGCATCAATATTAAAAAAAAAAAAAAAAAACTCAATCTATCTTAACATATATAAGTATCATTGAATTTGCAAAGATAATGATTTCATTTAGAGATGGCAATGGGTCGGATATTTATGGGTACTCGATCTGACAGAACCCTAATAGGATATATTTGGTTAGTACGTAATCGGATTTATGACGGTTTCAATTTGAGAAATAATACCCATGTCGGATTTGGATTGAGTTCAGGTTTTGCATAGTGGGATCATTATCCAAACCCATTTATATGAATAATTAATTAAATATAAAATACATTTTTTTATAATAATATTTATGATTTTTAAATTTTATATTTTAAATAAATAGAATTTAAATAGTTTATAGAATTATTAAAATTTTAAAATATGAATTATTAATAAAAAAATGTTATGGTAGATTATTAATTAAAAATATATAAAATTAAATGGGTTAAGATAATCTTCCAATAATAGTAAAGAAGTTTGAAATGAGTTTAGTCGGATTAGGGATGGGTTTAGGTATTGAGAATATTAATCAGGTTCAAGTTTAGATTTTGGTAAAATTTTTTTCATGGGTACCCTACTCGTACCCCTAATTTCGTTTGATATTGGCAATAATAAACGAAATTCCAGTGATCATATTCACGTGCAACTACTTTTATAAAAACGATACATGTGACATATAAAAAATCTTAATAAATTTAAAGATATATAAATAGATTTTACCTATTGGGAAAAAAAAAAAGACACAAAATATAGTAACAAAAGGAAAAAAAAATTATATGTCAAAATTAATTACGCTAATAGAGTGTTTGAATGTAAAAACTTATCTTGTACTAATATTTTTTTTCATAGAAAAAATAAATATAAATTTATAATAAATAAAATATTTTTTGAAATGAATAAATAAAATATTTAACATTGAATAGGATTAAAATTTCATATTTAATGATATAAATATAAATTTTTATTTAATTAAATAGTTAATTTTTAATAATAATTTTATAATTATGTTAATTAAATAGTTATTTTTAATTATAATTTTATAATTTAATATTATAAATCTGTAAATATTTAGAACATTTAAAAAATTAATGGAAGTAAAATTTGATTTTTAAGGTTGTTTATTAATTTTATTATAATAAATTAACTAATATTTAATGAATTAATAATACTTATAGAATTAAGAATATAGAATTATAATAGGATTTTTTTTTGTAAGTAGAATAATTATGAAAAGGTTATTAAAATTTTAATTTATATTAATTATAGTAAAATTAGAAATTGATATTATTTATAAATTTAGCGATAAATAAGTTGTGGCTAAAAATTATTAGTAACAAATTTGTATAAAATAAACTCTTATTGATGAAAGTATTACCTACAAATAGATCATCGCTAAAAGCTACTAATAACGAATACTTATAGAATAGCTCCTCGTTACTGAAAGTATTTGCAGTAGATATATTGTCACTAAAAGCAATTAGCGACAAATTGATTTGAATTAGCGATGAAAGTTGTATTATTAGTGACAAATACATACATCAGTCACTATAAATATATTTTTATTGGTATTTTCATAAATAATATAAATCATTAGAATTATTTTTCGCAAAGCTAATATTTCCTTTTTATACATCTATATACACTAATTTTTTTAATGTGCGTTACACATTGTTTATAGTCGTTTTACATACTTATCATTTAGCTTCTTATATATATATTTTTACTATTACTCCTGTATATACATTGATTTTAATATCTAATTAAATTTAATCATTCATAAATCTAATTAACTATAATTAGATTTTATTGATAATTAAAGTTGGATTATGTTTAATAGAGTTAGATTGAATTTTTTTTTAAACCATCATCTTTGATTACAATAATCAATTAAATTTGATCTTTTTGTAACATTCTGAATTTTTAAATAATTATTTTATGTGTAAATTATGATATCTTAATAGATTAAATATTATGGTATTTAATTTGAAATTTTTGGATTTTCAAAATCGGTTTTTATTTGTTTGAGACAATTAATTTTAATGATTTTTAAAAATTAATTTAAAAATCACGTAACAAGTTTAAAATTATATTTGGACTCTATAAATTTTTTTGAATTTTTTGTAATTTTTTTCAAAATTTTCGGGTCTCGTTTGGGTCCCAAGGCAGAGCAAAAATCAAATTTCGGGTGTCTTGAATCGAACCGACCAAATCGAATCAAGCTGGATTGGATAGATTAAATCAGACCAGCCCTCCTCCTTTTCTTCTTCTTTTCCTACGTGCCTTGCACTCCCTCTCTTCTCTCTTCATTTTCTCTCTCTCCTCCCTTTCCCACCACTGGCTGCTACTCCCCTCTCCTTCCTCCCTCGCCATTGCCCCTCCGGCAAGCCTCCCCCTCGACCGCCGGCCCTCCATCCGGCTAAAAAATGCACCCAAAGTTCTTTCTCCCTTCAACGCGCTGTTTTGACTTCTTTCGCCAATTTTGGCGATTCCGGCCATCAATTGGACCGGGTCCAATCCTCATTGTGTTTTACTCCTTGAGAGTTTTCCATAGACATCAATTTTACTAATTTTCATCGAGCAATTTGTTCAAATCGAGCCCAAAAAGTTTTAGCCTTTTTTGAATTTTGGGCTAAATTTCTTCCAATTCGTGAACCTCACTAAAATTCCGAGACCACTAGCGCGCTCTACTCGTTGAGAGTTTCGCAATGACACCAATTTAAAATTTTCTGATACCAAAAATTCGGTGAGTTCCATGAACTTACTAGTGATTTTTTTAGTCTTTAATAGGTCTTTTTAATTAAATAAAAATTATATTCTAACTCCTGGTATTGTGGGCTTCACGTAAGTATTTTTGTTTTAAGGAAATTACACTGGCGATCAGGACTGCATTTTCAGGCCAGACAGGTAGGCTACCAGACTCACTTCGGAAGTAGATCAGTATTACAGTGCTTCCCACCAATTTTAGATTCTCCGGACGCATTCTAGGTATCAGAATTGGTATAGGTAAACCCGAACTCCAATTTGCCTTTTTTGCCTAATGCTAGGTTTAGAATAAAATTCATAAAATATTATAATTCCTTTTGTAATAGTAAAATAGCATTGCTAAGGACTGCAGGGCATGATTATAGAATTTTTGAGGTTATTTTGGATAGTTTTGCAAAATGTTAATTTTAAGCTCAATAGTTGAATTGTGTAATTATATGAATTTTGACTGCTTTAGCAAGCCCAAGAGGGGCAGTATATCATTGTTGTGTTGTGGGCCTAAGGCGTTTACATTAAGAAGTGTGTTTGAGTTATTTTATGAGTTGAGTAGTTCCTAGGTACAGGAAAAATTTTACCGAATTTTCAGCATATATTTAGGGTATCTTTGTCACACCTTACCCCTCTGTAAGGTATAACATGATCCCGTAGTATACCTAATGAATTACCATACTTCACCTACCGATAACCCATTAAATATACTACAAGGGATTTTAAAACCATTTTCTTACTTTTTGGAAGTGGTGAGCATTTTTAGTAGGAATTTAAAACATTTAATTAAGGTTTAAAAGTCATGTAAAATTTTTGTCCATTTCAGTTTTTTCGCAAATTTTAGGAAAATTTCAATAGAGTACCGACTGTATTTGAGAAAACAGAAAAATTTTACCTATTGAAAACACTTCCAATATAACACTTTAACCAAAATCAACCATCATTTCAACTCAATCAACACAAATTTTCCCCAAACTCCACATTTCAAATAAATAGTTCACAACTCAAAATTTCAACTCAATTATTTCCAAAATTAGTAATAATTAATGTCATACTCATTGCATTAAAGAAAAATTAATTTACATTCATCAGTCCCAAAAGTTACATCAAGAAGTCCAAAATAATATTATTACAAAATCTATACAATCTGCTCAAGACCCATTTACAAAGGTACATACAGTTATTTACATCAAAATGAATATATACAATAAGGGTATAAAATTACACTCGATAAAATATCCAAAAGTAGCTCAGTACTCCTTAACAGCTCACTCAGCTGCTCTACCAGTTTCTCTACCTGCGACAGCAATGAATAGTCATTACTGAGTACTATGACTCAGTGGTGCACAACATATTAAAATAACATTTTATGCATAATTCAATCACATTTATTCAAATATAGTACTGAAAATGAAAAACAGATACAAAACAAAATTTATAAATTTTTAGTCCAAACAATCTCATTTAGGAAGTCTCAAAACAGATTTCATAAAAACACATAGTTATATCATGCCATCAGAATAATGTTTATCTCAATAGCCGGAGGCTTATGAGGAATCACAAGGCTAGCTAGCTCAATCTATGGGTATTCATTCAATTTCTTCCTCTACTGGCACACACCTCAACACTTCAGCCAGAGAGAGAATCAAAATTCAAAACTAATTTCGCCCACTAGTCATGCTAGTGAGGCATTCAAATATATGGTCATGATACTGTGGTTTCAAAACTATCTCAATGATTTTCCAAACATTTATTAACAATTAACACACATGCAATTAAATTTTCAACAATTTAGATCAATAGCACAATATACATTTCAATCACCATTTTGCAATATAAATAAATCACAATTCATTTCATACACTTTGCAACATAAATTTGAAGAATATTTTATGTTGTGCACAAACCTCGTGCGAGTCACCTCTAGGCCTTGACTCGACATCTCGGGTTCTTTCTTGGTATTCCTTTCAACTGAAACACACAATTTTACAGTGTTTTAGTATCTCAATTTATCATAAATCCATAAACAATTTCAAATCTATTTATCTCTAGCTCTAATATGCTTAAATTGACGTTCTTTAAAATTTGCATTTCAGGGTTACTATACATAATATTATTCAAGTCAATTTATTGACTTTCTTATGCTTAATAGGTATAGGGATTTCAATTTCACCCACATATCACATTTTGGTTACCAATTTTATTAGTTTTAGTTGCTCCTTAGATTTTTAGGTTTCCTAGGCACAATTTCAAATTTTCTAGATTTGGTTTCCTATCTTGTACTATTCCATTGGTCATGTTGTTGTTAGAATTTGATAAAGTGTTCTTCATAAAACTTGTTCCTTATTATCTTAACTTTAATTCCCTTTTTGAATCACTTCATTCGGAGCTTCGTAGCCCAAGTTATGGCCATTTAAATAGGGTTGTCCGGATTGGTCTACCCAGAATTTCTGGGCACCTAATTTGGTTATGGCAGTTTTGGATCACTAACTTTGGGTGGCAAAACGACTGGGTTATGGGCAGAATTTGGGTTGGTGTTCTTCATAAAAGTTGTAGTTCTATGTCATACCTTTCTAATGCCACAAAAATCAGGTCATTTGGACCTGTATACCTCAAGTTATGGCTAAATGAACAAACACTATTTATTTGGTCATTTTGGTACAATAGCAGTGCACTACACCCGAGTTTGACCTAATTGTTCACTAAGCTATGGTTATTTTATGGGCATGCTTCCTAAATGAAAAATGGTCCATTATGTGTCTATTTTCATTCCCAATTAGCCTCACACCAATTGGGTTAGTAAATTTTCAGTTTTAGTCCCTGAAAAGGACCTAGGTCAAGCTGCCAGAATCTGATCACTAACCAATCCGAATTGTAACTTGGTTCTAGCAATTCATACACACCACAAATGGTCACAATTGACCATTTTTCAACTCAAGTAAGGTCAATGGCATTAATTGACCAATTCCACAAATTTTTCCCAATTTTCCATGATGCCAAGAACCCTAATTACATAAATTTAATATCTAATGAAATCCAAGTGCATATTCAATGTCTACATACTTCATTCAACCAAAACAACCAATCAATTGCATCAAAATTATTCATTTCAAACCCTAACAAAAGCTGGCCGAAATTCCCTTTGGTCCCCCAACAATTGTTTTCTTTTGATTTTAAGTTAATTTCTAAGTTACTTACACCAAGAACACAAGTAATAAACTAAAATTTTTCAATTCAAACTACTAACCTTTCTTTGATGTTCAATTCTTCACTTTCTTCCTTTTCTTCTTTTCTTTCCTTCTTCTAATGCCTCCTCAAGTGAAGATAACAAGCTTTTGTGGTTTAAATTTGGGGAATTTCAGGGTTTAGTTGGGTGAACTCAAGCTTTGCTAAGCTTTAATGGTGGTTTTAGCAATGGAGGAGACAGAGAGAGTGAGGCTGCTGAAACTTGTGGGAGAGAAGAGTGAATTTTTTTGTTTTAATTTTATGTATTTTAGGTGTATTTTTACTTAATTGACTTGGTCAAAATTGGTGGGAAATAAGAAAATCCATTTATGATGTCATATTTGTGAGATAAGCATGATGTAAATAAAGTTTTCTTTTCTTTTTCTTTTTCAATTATTTTTCCTTATTTCTTTAATTTAATTCCCGATTCTAAAATTTTCTTTTCTCCGATTTTATTGGACAGGTAGATTAGGAGTCAGCTCTAGGGGTGAATTGACCAAATCGCCCCTCACCGGTTTAATCCGGTTTGCACATTATTCGATATTTCTTCTGGATCCCTGACCTAATTATTTGACCTGCTTAACAATTCTTTTATATGATTTTCTCTTGTCCACTGTGTCCGCAATAGTCCTAAGGACCGCGGCGTTACATTTTTTGGTTCAAAATTTGAGTTACGATGGCCTTCGCAGTCACTTTCCTGGAAGGTCACCCATCACTGTGACTCCCGGCTCATTTAACTTTTTATGTTATGTTTTCCTTATTTATACTTAACTATCTGACAATCACTACTTATTTGTATTTAGGGCTTATCTAGGTGTCTTAGATGTGATTCTAATCTCCTTAATTATCTGGACCGACACCGGTCACTGGAATAGTGAAATACACTAGGCTATGCATATAGGGGTGTTACAATTCTCCCCCCCTTAAAATAAATTTTGTCTCGAAATTTTTACCTGGCATCAGTCTCTGAACAGCTGTGGGTGCTGTCTCCTCATATCCTCCTCTCGTTCCTAAGTAGCTTATTAGCCCCAATGATGGTTCCACAACACTTTCACCAGTGATATCTGCTTGTTCGTCAGCTACTTCACCTCATAAGCCAGAATCTCTATGGGTTCTTCCTCATATGTGAGGTTTGGATTTACTTCAATTTCTTCCACCGATAACACATGAAATGGGTAAGATCTGTACCTCCTCAACATAGACACATGGAAGACGTTATGTATCTTCTCCAACTCTGGAGGTAGTGCTAAACAGTATGCCAAATGACCCACTCTTTCCATAACCTCATATGGCCCGATGAAACGAGGACTCAGTTTCCCCTTTCTGCCAAATCTCATAATTTTCTTCCAAGGGAAAACCTTAAGGAATATTTTTTCACCCACTGCATACTCAATTTCTCGCCTCTTCATATCAATATAAGACTTATGACGATCTGATGCAGCCTTGAGTCGGTCTCTAATTAATCTAATTTTCTCTTCAATTTGTTGAATAATTTCTGACCCAATCATCTTTCTTTTACCCACGTCATCCCAACACAACGGAGTTCTACATTTTCTGCCATATAAAGCTTCATATGGAGGCATCCCAATGCTTGATTGGTAGCTGTTTTTGTAAGCAAACTCAATCAAAGGCAAGTGTGTGTCCCAACTGCCCTCAAACTCAATCACACAAGCCCGTTGCATGTCCTCCAATATCTGAATTACCCTCTCAGGCTAGCCATCTGTCTGTGGATGGAATGCCGTACTAAAGTTCAATCTAGTTCCTAGGGCTCTCTGAAGACTACCCCAGAATCTAGAAGTGAACCTAGGATCTCTATCAGAGATGATGGATACTGGCACTCCATGCAATCTCACAATCTCATCTATATACAATTTGGCCAATCTTTCCAAGCTATATCCATCCGTACTGGCAGAAAATGAGCGGACTTGGTCAATCTGTCAATAATGACCCATACTGCATCATGGCTCTTCTGTGTCTTCAGAAGTCCCATTACAAAATCCATCATTAATCTCTCCCACTTCCATTCCGGTACTGGTAGTGGATGTAACAAACCAGCTGGTACTTAATGTTCTGCCTTCACTTATTAACAAGTTAGGCATTTGGAAACATATTCTGCTATATCTCTTTTCATACCCATCCACCAGTAGTGCTCTTTTAGCTCTCTATACATTTTTGTGCCACCAGGGTGCATAGCAAAAGGAGACTCATGTGCTTCCTTCAAAATGATCTATCTCAAGTCAACGTCATTAGGAATGCACATTCTGGCCTAGTGTAGCAATAGGCCGTCATCTCTCATTAAGAACTCAGGTTTCTTGCCCTGTCTGTGTAACACCCCTATATTCGGTAGTGTGTTCTACTGTTCTGGTGACTAGTGTCTGTCTGGATAGCTAGAATGCCTGGAATTACACTTAAATGTTAGTGAGGAGACATGAAATAATGAAATACAATAGAGGAAAATGCAAGAAAAATAAGAGCAATGAAATGTGACTAAGTTAAATGAGCCAAACCCATAGCGATGGGTGACCGCACTGGGAAGTTGCGGAGAGAATCGTTGACTAGCCCTAGACCACGGGGAACCCTGAAAAATATTTTTAAGACTTAAATAAATATTTATTGAAGTGTAATTGATATTAGAAATGGTCAAAGAAAATTAAAGAATTAGTACAAAGAAAAACGAAAAATCAAGAAACCGACAAAAAATCGGTATTACCGAAAAATCGAGAATACAAACCGAATAGGAGCATTTTGGTCAATTGACACCTTGAGTTGCCTTTTGACCTAAATGTCCATTAAAAATAAGTGACATTAAAGTTGGAAAACTCCATGAAAAATGAAATTGCAAATGAAATATATAAATAAGAAAAATTAGGGGGTAAGAATTTGAAAAATTGAAAGTTGAATTAAATTAATGTTATTCCTACATTAGTGGACCACTAAGCACTTTGTAAGCATTTAAAAAATATGGCATCTTCCACTAACTTCTGCAAGACCATCTTCTTCCTTAAGACTTCACTTTGGCCGAACCAAAGCTTGGAAGAAACCATCCCATGGCCGCCTCACAAATAAGCTCTCTCTCACCATGATCCAAGCTTTCATTTGTTAAAGTTCCTTCACTAAAGTTGTTCTACACAACTTGGGCAACATTTTGAGAACAAGAAAGAAGAGTTTTAGTGGAGTTTTGAGAAAGTCCATAAGAGGTAAGTATCCATTTCTTCATCATTTCTTTGTTAAAGTTTATGTTTAGTTTGATATAGGTGATTTGGTGAAGAAATTTTAAAGTTTTGAGGAGTTATTGATATATCCAATTTTGGAAAGCCATGGAACCTCATGGTTAATGAATTATTCTTACATATATTTGTTGGGAATTCATGTTGATCAAGGTGATTTAATGTCCTAGTAAGTTATTTCCATGTGTATGTGGTGATTGTGCATTTGATATTGAAGTTGAAGAAATTATGGGAAACTTTGGCAATTTGGAGCATTTCAATAGCCTTGAGACTTCTTGATGAATGCTTGAATTCATAAAGATATGTGATGAAATGTGATCTTAAAGATTGCTAAGTATGTATGTAACTTAATAGTGAATTTATATATAATGGTTAGGAGTGTTATGTGTATATATTGTTAGAATTGGATATTGTGAATTGGAAGTGTAATTGGTGCATTGTCAATTGGTTATATTCTGCCCAAAGTGACTATAATGTAAAGTGATGAATGGTTATGGTATGATACAAATGCAGAATTAGGTTTGGGAAGTAAAGTTATAGCTAGTTGAATGTGTAATTGGTTGGTGCTTCAAAAATGTATTAAGGGCAGTATGTATTTTAGGCTATAAATGGAATTGTGTGACTCCAATTAGTATGAAGCCAATTGGAGGTGAAACTAGGCACAAAATGTGCCAACTTTCATGTTGAAAGCCTACCAAAATTCTGTCCGGAAAGTGACACTAAAACTGACTTAATCCAAAATTGCAAACTTGGTAACCCAGAAATTGACCATTTGAATAGCAGTTAGTCTTTTAGTCATAACTCACTCAAAATAGGTCCAAATGACCTAAAATTTATACCGTTGGAAAGCTTAGACATAGGGATTCATCTTTTGTAGAGATCACAAAACTCAAAAATGACCATAAGAAAGTCAAAATGCTTGCACAAATTTGGGTATAAAACCTGCTAGAATTAGAAGTGACCTAAAAATGACCTAAGTTTGCCATTTTAATGCAACCTGTCCAGCATTGATAAAATGATCATAACTTGGTCTAGTAAACTCCAAATGACCTAAAATTTGTGGCAAAAGTTCAATAAGACATAGACCTATAAGTTTGTAATTCTGACCAGAACCCAGAAACTGAGGAAACTAGGTCATCCGGCTAGGTCCAAACAGCATACCAAAATCCGATAAATTGCAATAAAATATAATACACTTGAAAATGAAATTGGTAACATGTACTAACACTAAAGGACTATAACATGTGACGTATTGGTAACATTAAAATTAATTCACCTAGTGTGTATTGAAGGTCAACATTATAGGTTGACTAATGAAAGCAATAGTATTAAATAAATTTAATTATTGAACCTTATTATTAGAAACAATTTAAATGAGTACTGAAACACTTTAAATTATGTGTTTCAGTTAGCAAAGACTCAGGGAAGGGGAAAGAACCACCGAGTCAAGGCCAAAAGGCTACTCTTCAGAGGTTTGTGCACAACAGTTATTTCTTTTGAATTTTCACTTGAAATAAATCATGACAATTTGTATGTTATTGCTTAAATTATAGAAAATTTATTTGAATGGAATTTGATGAATACTTATTGATTGAAAAATATTGCAAATGGTTTGAAACCACAGCTATCATGTATATTTGATTAAATTCCTCGCTAGCTTGTCTAGTGGGATAAATTGGCTTTAAATTCCTTCTTTGGCTAAAGTGTTGAGGTGTGTGCCAGTTGAGGACAAATAGGATGAGTAATCATATAATTGCTAGCTAGCTATGTTATTCCTCATTAGCCATTGGCTTTTGGGATGAATTGGACTTTGGAAACATGATTAAGTTGTGTGTGTCATTTATTGATATTTATTGAGATATTGTGAAATGGAGTTTAATTCTTTATGACATTCTCTGTCTTTTGAATTTAACTATGATTTTAAGTATCCACAGTTTATATGATTTATGGTTTATGGTTTTAAATTGCATTTTCTTAATGTTGTGCACCACTGAGATATTGGCTCAGTGATAGCTTTTTCATTGCTGTCGCAGACAGACAGACAGACAAAGCAGCAGAGTAGGCTGCTTATGCTACACATTTTGGGGTTTTGCTGGGTATATTGAGTATACTACCTCCTTGTAGTTTTTGTTGTAATGTATGTGAACTTTATATATATATTGTACTTAGTCTTGAGCAGTTGTAAACTAAAGTTGTAAATTATTTTGGCCTGTAAAAATGTTGTATTGTACTTCTCTTACCTCAGCTTTTGAACTACTTAGTCATTTTGCATTCTATTTTGGAATTACTGAAAATGAGGTTGAATTGAATTTGACAAATGTTGAAAAAATTGATTTGTGTTGAGCCATATTGGAGTTTGAGAATGGAACAAATATATTGAAAGTGCTTTTTATAGGTTTTTGAAGAACTGTTTTGCTCCAAATACAGATGGCACTCTGTCGAAATTTTTACAGAAATTATTGATACTTCAGATGTGTTATTTGATTTCACTTCAGTTAAAAAATTTTTTTAACACCTGTCAAAAGTGCTCACCACTATAAAAAGAAATAAGAAAATGTTTAAAATCCTTTGTAGTGTATTTAATGGGTTATCAGTAGACAAAGTTTAGTAATTCATTAGGTACACTACGGGATTATGTTATGCCTTACGAAGGAGTAAGGTGTGACAGTCTGACTTCTTCTAACAGCTTTTGATGCTTCTTATCATTATGTGCAACCATTTTGATCTGATCAATCAATACTGGTTGTACATGCCATGCAATTGCTGTCTACCCCTCATCATTAATATCTAAGCTGGCATGTAATACTCTCAACTCATGTACTATATACAAAGGAGAAGCCCATAGACTTGCCATAGTTTTACAACTTAAGGCGTCAGCCACCACATTAGCTTTCCTTGGTTGATAGTCTATCAGACAATCATAATCTTTAATCAACTCTAACCATCTCCTCTGTCTCAAATTCAACTCTTTCTAAGTGCCCAAATACTTCAAACTCTTATGATTTGTGTAGATGTAGCACTTCTCTCCATATAAATAATGTCTCCAGATCTTAAGGGCAAATACAATAGCTGCAAGCTCCAAGTCATGTGTCGGATAATTCCTCTCATGCGATTTCAATTGGCATGACGCATATGCAATGACATTTCGATCTTGCATCAATACACAGCCTTACCCATTGTGAGAAGCATCACTGTAAACTGTGTATTCTTTACCCGGTGTAGGTAAAGTAAGGACTGGAGCTTCAGTGAAACACCTCTTTAACTCATCAAAGCTCTGTTGACATCGGTCCGTCCACTGAAATTTCACATCTTTTCTAAGCAGCTTGATCAGTGGAGAAGCCAACATAGAAAACCCCTTCACAAATCGACGGCAGTATCCAGCTAAACCAAGAAAACTGTGAATCTCTGTGATATTTCTGGGTGGCTTCTAATTAAGGACAACTTATATCTTACTTGGATCTACCTTGATGCCCTCTGCCGATACTATGTGCCCTAAGAAGGATATTTCCTTCATCCAAAATTCACACTTTGACAATTTTGCATATAGCTGTTTCTCCCTCAAAGTCTATAGTACAATCTATAGATGTCTATCATGCTCCTCTGCACTCCTCGAATAAACTAATATATCATCTATGAACACCACTACATACTGGTCGAGGTATAGTCTGAAGATAGTGTTCATCAGATCCATAAATGCAGCTAGAGCATTAGTCAACTCGAATGGCATGACTAGGAACTCATAATGGCCATATCGAGTTCTAAAAGCAGTTTTTGGGATACTCTGCTCTTGTACTTTCAACTGATAATAACCCGATCTCAGGTCAATTTTGGAGAATACAGCTGTACCCTTTAATTGATCAAGTAAGTCATCAATGCTGGGCAATGGGTATCTATTCTTTATTGTCACCTTATTCAACTGGCGGTAGTCAATGCATAAGCGGAGAGTGCCATCTTTCTTCTTAACAAATAACACTGGCGCTCCCCAAGGTGACACACTAAGGCGAATTAAGCCCTTGTCAAGCAACTCTTGCAATTGCACTTTCAACTCTTTCAATTCTACAGGTGCCATTCTATATGGTGTTATTGAGATGGGGTCCACACCAGGCATAACATCAATGTCAAGCTGCACCTCTCTTTCTGGACGTAATCCTGGCAATTCATCAGGGAACACATCCGGAAAGTTGCATACTGTAACGATGTCTCTCAATGCTTGGGTGTCTATCACATGTGCCAACTATGCTTCACACCCTTTTCTGATCATCTTCTTGGCTAGTGCAGCCGAAATGATGTTTGATGGCAATAACATTGCATGATGCCTAGCTAACCAATCCATGCCCAAAGGACAATCTTTATAGATTCTATTGACTCGGACCTCTTGTCCTAACGAACTAGTTACTAGCACTTCAAAACCCATTTTGACACACAGAACAGCAAGGGAGCTAACTATGCTAGCACTAACATATGCGTGTGTAGAGCCTGGATCAAACAAGATAAAAATGTTCTGATCAGAGATAAAGAATGTACCGGCCACAATGTCAGAAGTTTCAGCTTCTTCCCGCTGTCTCATAGTGTAGACTCTGGCCGAAGCACTACCTTGTTCTGACTGGTTTACTATACCCTGACTGCCTGAAGTGCTACCCTGACCTCTGCTTCCACCTCTGCTAACTGGTTGTGAACCTCTGGTAGAAGAACTTTGAATGGATCCCTCAGTAGTGGTGGGATCTGGCCCAAATCTACGGGCACTGGTGCAGTCCTTAGCGAGATAGCCCGTGCCTTCACAGTTAAAGCAAGCTTCTGTAGCCCAATAGCATTCTCCCCCATGAGTCTTGTCACATGTCTCACAGGGGCGGGGAGGATATGAATCCCTGGTCGACTGTTGACTAGACCTAGAGGGTCTTTGTCCGGAGAATCTGCCCCTTCCAAACCCTCCACCTCTGCCTGATCCCCTAAATTTCTTTCTTTTTCCAGTATTGCCGCTGGAACTTTGCTCAACTAATTTTTCACCTTTTTCTTTTTCTGATTTCTCTGTCTTTTCTGTTTTCTCTTTCACTGGTGTTGCTTCTAATCCTATTCTTTCTACTTCCAGTGCTTGAGACATGAGTTCAAAGAAGTTACTGTATTTAAAGTCGACCACTTGTACTCTTAAACTAGGTTTCAGGCCGGTTTTAAACCTCTTGCACCTTTCTCTGCTGGTAGATAGGAGACTCCCTACATAATAGCTTAAGCAAGAGAACTTCCTTTCATACTCTGCCACAGACTGGTTCCCTTACTTCAGACTTAAAAATTCTTGCAATTTCTAGTCCACATATGCATCTGAGACATATTGTTGTCTGAATTCTCTAATGAAGTCATCGCAGGTCAATACTAGTGGTTCTACCAAGCTATGGGAGATGGTCTTCCACCAATTGTACGCATCCCCTTGAAGTAATGACACGAAATATTCAAATTTCAGTTCATCTGGACAGTGCAGTTTCTTGAACACTCGGTCTATTCTCTTCAGCCACTGCTCTGCCTCTAAAGGGTCTACTGTACCCTTGAATTCTGTCCCCCTATATTTCAATAGCTTGTCATATTGTCTGGCTGGAGCCTGAGGTTGCACCACAGGAGTTTAAACTGGAGCTTGAGTAGGCATACCCCTAGCCATCTGTTGGAACATTGCAGCCATCTGCTGGACGAATTGTGTAGGAAACTACAGCATTTGTGGGGCTAGTGCCACTTTACCACTTATATTTTGAAGAGCTAGGGCTTCCTCTTGCGCCTCAGCCTCTACAGATTGCTCAACTGAGCGGTCCCCTTCTTCCATTTCAGTTTGGAGTTAGGATATCTCCTGAACAAATAACACAAGGAGATTTCTCTCTATTAGTTCAAATTTATGATGTAATGCACTGTATGTAACAAATAAGGACATTGAGTAGTTGTACTTATCAAAGAAAAGACACAAATTTACAAGTCAAAACATACTTCAAAAATTCGCTCTGATACCACTAATACATGTCACACCTTACCCCTCTGTAAGGTATAACATGATCCCGTAGTATACCTAATGAATTACCGTACTTCGCCTACCGATAACCTATTAAATATACTATAAGGGATTTTGAAATAATTTTCTTACTTTTTGAAAGTAGTGAGCGTTTTTTGTAGGAATTTAAAACATTTAATTAAGGTTTAAAAGTCATGTAAAATTTTTGTCCATTTCAGTTTTTTAGCAAATTTTAGAAAAATTTCCGTAGAGTGTCAGCTGTATTTGAGAAAATCGAAAAATTTTACCTGTTGAAAACACTTCCAATATAACACTTCAACCAAAATCAACCACCATTTCAACTCAATCAACACAAATTTTCCCAAAACTCCACATTTCAAATAAATAGTTCACAACTCAAAATTTCAATTCAATTATTTCCAAAATTAGTAATAATTAATGTCATACTCATTGCATTAAAGAAAATTTAATTTACATTCATCAGTCCTAAAAGTTACATAAAGAAGTCCAAAATAATATTATTACAAAATCTGTACAATCTGCTCAAGACCCATTTACAAAGGTACATACAGTTATTTACATCAAAATGAATATATACAATAAGGGTATAAAATTATACCCGACAAAATATCCAAAAGTAGCTCAGTACTCCTTAGCAGCTCACTCACCGCTTCTACTACTTCTTTACCGTGATAAAGAATGAATGTACCATCACGAGTACTATAACTCAGTGGTGCACAACATACTAAAATAACATTTTATGCATAATTCAATCACATTTATTCAAATATGGTACTGAAAATGAAAAACATATACAAAACATAATTTATAAATTTTTAGTCCAAACAATCTCATTTAGGAAGTCTCAAAATAGATTTCATAAAAACACACAGTTATATCATGCCATCAGAACAATGTTCATCTCAATAGTCGAAGGCTTATGAGGAATCATAAGGCTAGCTAGCTCAATCTATGGGTACCCATTCAATTTCTTCCTCTACTGGCACACACCTCAACACTTCAGCTAGAGAGGGAATCAAAATTCAAAACTAATTCCTCCCACTAGTTATGCTAGTGAGGTATTCAAATATATGGTCATGACACTGTGGTTTCAAAACTATCTCAATGATTTTCCAAACATTTACTGACAATTAACACACATGCAATTAAATTTTCAACAATTTAGATCAATAGCATAATATACATTTCAATCACCATTTTGCAATATAAATAAATAACAATTCATTTCATGCACTTTGCAACGGAAATTTAAAGAATATTTTATGTTGTGCACAAACCTCGTGTGAGTCACCTCTAGGCCTTGACTCGACGTCTCGGGTTCTTTCCCGATATTCCTTTCAACTGAAACACACAATTTTATAGTGTTTCAATATCACAATTTATCATAAATCCATAAACAACTTCAAATCTATTTATCTCTAGCTCTAATATGCTTAAATTGACGTTCTTTAAAATTTGCATTTTGGGGTTACTATTCATGATATTATTCAAGTCAATTTATTGACTTTCTTATGCTTAATAGGTATAGGGATTTCAATTTTACCCACATACCACATTTTGATTACCAATTTTGTTGGTTTTAGTTGCTCCTTAGATTTTTAGGTTTCCTAGGCATAATTTCAAATTTTCCAGATTTGGTGTCTTGTTTTATACTATTCTATTAGTCATGTTGCTGTTAGAATTTAGCAAAGTGTTCTTCATAAAACTTGTTCCTTATTGTCTTAACTTTAATTTCCTTTTTGAATCACTCTATTTAGAGTTTTAGAGCCCAATTTATGGCCATTTAAATAGGGCTATGCGGATTGGTCTACCCAGAATTTCTGGGCACCTAATTTGGTTCTGGCAGTTTTGGATCACTAACTTTGGGTGGCAAAACGACTGGGTTATGGGCAGAATTTGGGTTGGTGTTCTTCATGAAAGTTGTAGTGCTATGTCATACCTTTCCAATTCCACAAAAGTTAGGTCATTTGGACCTGTATAGCTCAAGATATTGCCAAATGAACAAATATTGTTCATTTGGTTATGTTGGTACAGTGGCAGTGCACTACACCCTAGTTTGACCTAATTGTTTACTAGGCTATGGTTATTTTCTGAGCATGCTTCCTAAATGAAAAATGGTCCATTATGTGTGTATTTTCATTCCCAATTGGCCTCACACCAATTAGGTTGATAAATTTTCTGTTTTGGTCCCTAAAAGGGACCTAGGTCAAGCTGCCAGAATCTGATCACTAACCAATCCGAATTGTAACTTGGTTCTAGCAATTCATACACATCACAAATGGTCACAATTGACCATTTCTCAACTCAAGTAAGGTCAATGGCATCAATTGACCAATTCCACAAATTTATCCCAATCTTTCAAGATGCCAAATCCAAGTGCATATTCTATGTCTACATACTTCATTCAACCAAAACAACCAATCAATTACATCAAAATTATTCATTTCAAACCCTAACATAAGCTCTCCGAAATTCCCTTTGGTCCCCCAGCAATTGTTTTCTTTTGATTTTAAATTAATTTCTAAGTTACTTACACTAAAAACACAAGTAATAAACTAAAATTTTTCAATTCAAACTACTAACCTTTCTTTGATGTTCAATTCTTCACTTTCTTCCTTTTCTTCTTTTCTTTCCTTCTTCTAATGCCTCCTTAAGTGAAGATAACAAGCTTTTGTGGTTTAAATTTGGGGAATTTTAGGGTTTAGTTGGGTGAACTCAAGCTTTGCCAAGCTTTAATGGTGGTTTTAGCAATGGAGAAGAGAGAGAGGGTGAGGTTGCCGAAACTTGTGGGAGAGAAGAGTGAATTTTTTGTTTTAATTTTATGTATTTTAGGTGTATTTTTACTTAATTTACTTGGTCAAAATTAGTGAGAAATAAGAAAATCCATTTATGATGTCATATTTGTGAGATAAGCATGATGTAAATAAAGTTTTCTATTCTTTTTCTTTTTCAATTATTTTTCCTTATTTTTTTAATTTAATTCCCGATTCTGAAATTTTTTTTTCTCTGATTTTATTGGACAGTTAGGGCAGGAGTCAGCTATAGGGGTGAATTGACCAAATCACCCCCTCGCCGGTTTAATTCGATTTGCACATTATTCGATATTTCTTCTGGATCCCTGACCTAATTATTTGACCTGCTTAACAATTCTTTTATGTGATTTTCTCTTTTTCATTGTGTCCGAAATAGTCCTAAAGACCGTGGTGTCACATTTTTTGGTTCAAAATTCGAGTTATAATGGCCTTCGCAGTCACTTCCCAGGAATGTCACCCATCGCTGTGACTCCCGGCTCATTTAACATTTTATGTTCTATTTTCCTTATTTATACTTAACTATTTGACAATCACTACTTATTTGCATTCAGGGCTTATCTAGGTGTCTTAGATGTGATTCTAATCTCCTTAATTGTCCGGACTGACACGGGTTACCGAAACAGTGAAATATACCAGGCTATGCATATAGGGGTGTTACAATCTTTAACTCTTTAAGTCCTTGTTTTGTTTTAATATTGATAAATTCATGAATATAATTATTTAGATGATTCGAGTCAACCCCCTTCCTCTTCCCAGCCACCTCAATGATCTTTGATTTATCTATGAGTAGATATTAATTTTATTTATAATTCCAATATTAATAATTTATATTCAAGACATGCTCATGCATTCACATATATATATATATATATATATATATATATATATATATATATATATATATATATATAGTTAGTTAAATGTTATGCAAGCTCTTTTGTTGCATACTTTATTGAACTTATTTGTGGATGTCTCCTTAAGGTAACTTAGAGTTGTGTGCATGTGTTAGTGTGTGTATAGTATGGATGTGGACTTGGGTAGGATGAGTAGTCACAGCTAGAGTTTGACTCGCTGAGATCCAATCCTTATATATATGGATAAGTCGGGGTGAATACGGCTTTGAGTTGATCTCGTTGACCCCCACACTTGGATTATTAAGAGAAAGTCTAACTTGAGTTGACCTCACTGGTAGGCATTGGAATTAAGTGAGCTATATAGGAGATCAGTTCCCATATATATATATATATATACATATTAATGTGACACTTGGCTGTGTGAGTGCTCAAAATTATCTTTTGTGCGAGTATTATTTGAATTGTTTGATACTATATGATTATACTGTATTTCAACATACGAAATACATTAGATCTAGATAGTTCTAAAAATTATATTTAAAATCAATATCCTACTCTATGAGTCGAATGCTCATCCCTGTTAAACTATTTTTCCTCAGGTGATAGGTGGACTTATTGAGAATAACCTGCTTTCTTTTCTTGCAGGTTTAATCAGAAAAGTTTAGTTGTTCTTTTATTATCTTTATTTCAATTCTAGAACTCCGCATGTACCAGTAGTTTATTATTTTCATTTGGGGTTGTAATAACTTAATTTTTCTGGAATTGTAAACTTAGTTATATGAGATTGCTTGGATATTTGGGATTTTATTATTGTAGATGGAGGGAGCTGAGCTCCCAAGTGTTTATTTATTTGTTTTGAGGATTGTGAGGGTGAGCTGAGCTCCTTAGATTTTTGATATTTTGTGTTACAGGTCGGGTGAGTTGATGCTCCTCGTTGAATAGTCCAATTTATGGCTAGACTCTGTCCGTTTATTTTCTTGAAATTGGACTACTTTTAAGGACTATGTGTTTGGGCTAGCAATAATTAGATTTATTACGGGTTTCGGAGGCCTTATACTGACTCAAATCCTAGTATTGGTCTGACTCAGAAATCGGGTCATGATATTTCAATATCATAATAGTAGAATATTATAAATTTTTTATATCCATCTCATTATTTCCTCTTCTCACTTTATATTATAAAATTATAGATAATATCAAAATTTAGATTAACATTTACTAAAAATAAATAGCCAAATTAATATTAAATTAGTTTTTATTCAAAATTTCTAATTTTCTTTTCTGTTTTAGTAAAATTTTTAAATTAATTTCTAGTGTAATTAATTAAAAATACTTTATTTAATTCCTTTTATATAAATTTTATTAATCCTATTGATCAAATAAACTGAATCACATTAAGTCATTTTTTAATTCGATAATATTTTAGATATAGACTATTTTAAAATTTTATTGTCAGTTTAATTGATCATTGTAAATTTAATAATATTTATGTTTATAATTACTGCTTCAATATTTTGCTCAATGAAAAAATTTACATTTTGGATTTTTTGTTAAAAAGATATAAAATAATGATTTTTAGGAGATTTTTGAAATATTGTATTTTGTAATTTTCTTAAATATTATTTCATGGAAGTATTTTTCAGAAAAGTTTTTGCTTTTGAATTTTTTTTTTTAGGCAAAACTGTTTTCTTCAAAAAAATAATAAAGATGGATAAAAATTTGTAATCAAATTTTCTTTGAATTAATTTTTTTTTCTTTAAAAGTTTATTTTTTTTCATGGTAACTATTTTTAGAATTATACGTAAATTTTATGTTTTAATTGGTAAGAATTGATATAAAAAAAATGAAGGGGCAAAATTGTTAAATATTAATTAATTAAGTAATTATTAATCTATTAATTATCACATTAAATATTACTTTTATAATATAATTTTAAATTATTTTATTAATTTTAAGATATATATAAGTAATTCTTATATTTTTCTCATTTAAAAATTTATAAAAGATTGAATAAGAAATTGATATAAATTTTATAATTAAAAATGTTAATTAAATATATTTAATATTTTTAATCATTTAATCATGAAAATTGAGCTAATAGTAATAATAAAAATACTTAAAGGAGAAATAAAAAAGAAAATTAAATAAAAATAGAATTAATAATCAACACAAAAGGGGACACACATATATATATATAGCAGTAAAGCATTCCAAGAGAATGACACGTGGCACTTTCCTTAAAAAACTTACCACATATTACCTTCCACGAGTATTTTTCTTTATACCAATTATTATTTTTTAGAAAAAAATGCTAATTATTATTTAATTTTTTATTTTTCTTTTAATTATCATTATTATTTACAATACTACCTTAATATATATTTAATTTTTAAAAATTAAGACCTTTTGTAATTAAATGTAATATTTAAAAATTTTTTATATTATTTTATAAATACTAATTATTATTTAACTTTTTCTATTTTAAATATCATTATTATTTATAATACTAGCTTAATATTTATGATTTAAATTATTATTTTATTTAAAATTTAATTTTTAAAAATTAAGACTTTTTATGATTAAATGCAATATTTAAAAATTATTTATATTATTTTCTTATAAATTCATTTATGTAAAAATATTATTTGCTACGTGCTACCCTCCATAATAATAATAATAGTTTAAAATAAAAAATAATTTAAAAGATAATAATAATAATAATAATAATAATAATAATAATAATAATAATAATATAAAGCCATTGATGGTCATTAGTTTAAAGAAAATTGATGATTAATTTATAATTTCCAAAATTAATTATCACATACTTTTATCAACCTTAAATTATTTCATACTTTTAATAAATATTTTTATTACATTGTTATATTTTGTTATTATTTTTATTATGAAATTTTTGTTAAAACATTTATAATACAAAAAGTATAGTTTACATAAAAAGTTATAAAAATATAATATAGAGATTTAACTTATTTATAATTAGTATGTATTATTTTTTATGTTAATAATTTAATATTCTTTTTATTTCACTTTTCTAATATTAATTAATGCTTATTATTATTATTATTATTATTATTATTATTATTATGGCCATTTAATGAAAACGGTCAAGTAAATAAAAACATTTTACTTTTATAAAAATTAAATTTCAATGCTTTGTTACCATTTTTCAATTAAATAATATTTAATTATAAATTAATTTTTATTTAATTGATTTTCATTTGTTTGTCTATATATATTATATCATATAAGACATTTGATACACATCAAACACTTTTCTCTCATAAAAGTATTTTCATTTTACCTAAATGCTTTCAATTTTTTTTATTTTCTTTTTTTAATTATTTCTTTCAAAGTTATTAGTTATTATTTTCAAATTTTATTTATTTAAATATATTTAATTAATATTTATTTAATTATTAATTTTTTTATAAATTTCTTATTTAATATTTTTTAAACTTTTTAATAATTTATTTCATTATAATTATATATCGAATATAGCTATAACTAATATCTTGATTATTCATATTTTATTATCATTAATTTTCAATAGAATTACTTTTAAATTTTAATTAAATATATATATATATTTTTATGCATAAGTTATTTATCAATTATATTTTTATATAGAAGTAGAATTTCAATGATAGATTACAAATATGATTGCATCGAAAATTTAGGTACAAATAAATATGATTAAAAAAAAATTAAAGTTACAATATCAAAATTATGAAATGTATCTTTTGAAAAATAGTATGTATTTTTAATATTTATTACGTTAATAGAAAATGACAATATTTTAAATTTTAATTTTTATAAAATATATTTATTTTCTATTATAAATTTATGTAAAGTGATAACCATTTTTTTAAATAATTTTTTATAAAAAATATTTTAAATTAAAAAAAATTACACTTAGATATAACATTTTTAAAAAATAATAAAATAGAATGCTATTTTAAATTAATAATAATGTTATCTTTTCATTATTATTAAAATTAAATAATTCGATTCATTATTAGTAATTTAATTTTTTTATTATATTAAAAAAAAATATTATATTTATATATTTTTAAAATAATATTATTTTCTCAATGTATTTTTTGTAAGTTACAAAAAATAAATATCAATTTATTTAAATTATGAGATAAAATATAAAATTTCGTGAAATTTAAATTATTTTTTGAATAAAGTAATTTTATTGCATTTTAAATGAAATAATCATAGAACTACTATTAATATATATATAAAAAGAAATAAATAGGCATTTTAATTAATTATACCATAAATTAATTAAAAATTTATTATTGTAGCATACAAAAAGTTATTCAAATTAAATTAAATAAGAGAAATTTTAATTGAAAATTAATTTAAGAGTAATAATTTACCTTATTTAAAATATAATTAAAAATTAAATTAAAAAATAAATATTATAAATTATCCTTGCATAGTATAGGCATTATGCTAATTATACTAGTTATAAAGTATGACAATCTCTGTAAGTTCCACATGGCAAAACCAAGAGAAAATACTTGGTGAGAAAAAGAATGTTTTGGTGTGTGTCAAATGGTAGAAGGTATTAATTATTTATAGGTAAAGATAAAGAAAATTTAGATCAAAATTAATAGGCCATTAAACTATTACTAATTAAAAAATGTTATTTTTTAGCCATAAACTTTATGATAGTTACTCTCATATAGCCATAAAAAAAATGTTAATTAAAAATGTCATCAAAATTTATATGATAGTTGCTCTCATATAAATGGTCTTAATGGTTATAAGTTTTTTTTAATCACCATAAGTTATTTTTTGTTTATAATAATAATAATAATAATAATAATAATAATAATAATAATAATAATAATAATAATAATAATAAATATGTTTAAAAATATTCCACGGTTTTGATTTTCCTATAAAGTAAATATGGATTTTGATTTTACTACCATTAGCATTTTAAATTAAAAATTAGATAACATGATAATAGATGATAATTATATTTAGTGATTAATACATTTTTATTATTTAAATTTGGAAGATCAAATTAATTAAGAATTGTATTTAGAAAATTAAATTATATAATAATTATACATTACAATTGTTTATGAAATACAAAAAAATTCAATAAATTAATAATTATATTTAGTAATTAATACTTGTCCATTATTTAAATTTCAAAGATCAAATTAATTAAGGTTTGTATTTAGAAAATTAAATTATATAATAATTATATATTATAATTGTTTAGGAAATACAAAAAATTAAATAAATTAATAATTATATTTAGTAATTAATACTTGTCCATTATTTATGTCACACCTTATCTCTTACAAAGCATGACATGTTCCCGTAGCATACCTAATGAATTACCGAGCTACACCTATCGATAACTCATTAAATATGCTATAAGGGATTTTAAACAAAACATAACTTTTTATCTTATCAATTCTTTTGTGGAAAAGTGCATGGGAATAGTTAAAACTTTAGCAAAATCCAATTATATAACCCGTTGAAATCATAGTAAACCAAGTAAAAGATTTTGCTCGTACCCATTTCACAAGCATAATAAATTCAATTAAATATCAAGTAGACATTCATTAGAGGAAATAAACTTATTATTACAAAAGATACATTTTGCATAAGTCTCAAAATAAAATACAAATAATTACAAACTCAAAATGTGATAGCAATGTAATGTTTTTAAATACAAACTGCTCAATGTCTGTACATCCATATATATAGATACAAAATACATCAAAATGAAATTACAGGGGTATACCTACGATATATACCCACAGTCAAAACCAAAATGTTGCTTCCAAGTCTCTCACTCGGCAGCCTTCTCCTTTCCCTTACCCGCGATAGCATAAATAAGCTATCCCTGAGTATATCACTCAGTGGTGCATAACTAATAATTTTAAAACTCAAAATAAAGTACAACTTGTCCAAATATAATAAATCACATTTTTCCATAATCATAAAAACATTACAAAAATTTCTAAGTCTATAAGAACCATTTATTGAAATCACCTCTCAAATGACAAATCATACTTCACAAATCACAATTCACAAAGCATAAGCGTTGCTAACATCAATACACAGTTTAGTCCATGACATAAAATTTCACGATCAATGCCATGTTGTACACCATGACAAAGCAATCTCAACCTCACTAATCGTTATTAATGAGGGAAGGGCTAGTTAGCTAATGAGTACTCATCTAGTCTCAACTCACTAACCGTTATTAACTGTAACACCCTTATGTTTATTAGTTCAATAAATTTCACTGTTCCGGTGGCCAGTGTCTGCCCGGACAGTTGGGATTTGTAAAATGATATTTATGTCACATTGAAAAGCCACAAACAAAAATTGATAATAATTACATGAAGGTAAAATAGAAATCAAGAAAACAAGGCATAATGGGTTAAATGAGCTGAGGCCACAGCGATAGGTGACTGAACAGGGAAGTGACTGCGAGGTCAGTCGCTGCCCTATTTTCGAATGGGACTCTATGGCACCCCAGGTCTAGGGATAATTGTGAAGTTAGTGGAAATGTAAAAACCATAGAAAAGAATTGAGAACAAGTTCAAATAATTAGATCAGAGTTCAGGAAGCAATATAATGTTATTGGTAAAACGAATCAGACCGGTAAGGGGCAATTTGGTCAATTTACCCTTAGAAGTGACTCTTGACCTAAATGTCTAATAAAATATAGGAAAATAGTATTTTGAAAAATAGATTAAAAGAGGAGAGGTGTATCGAAGAAAATGAAAAAGGAAAATTCAAATTTAAAAAGGTTTTATGACATCATCCTATGAAGTAAGCATGACACAATTAACAATTTTAACTTCTAATTATTTAATTATGGGATAATTAACAACATAAAAGACAAATAAAAAAAAAAAGAAAATAAAAAAACTTCTTCTTCAACCTTGCCATCCACTCTCTCTTCATTTCTCTCTCACTTTCTTTCCACCATTGTTAAGGTTGGAAAGCTTGAAATTTCCCAAAATTTTTTAATAAAATTTCTAAATCTCAACACAAAACCTCATCCTTAGACCTTGATAAAGCATTTGGGAGCAAAATAGAAGAGGAAAATTGAAGAGTTGGAAGCTTTGGAAATTCACCAAAGAGGTTAGTAATGATTTTTCAATTTTCTCTCTATATTCATGAGTAGGCACTTAAATTAAGTTAGAATTTGTTGAAAATGAAATAAAAATGACAAGTTAAGGGAACTCTATGGATTTCGGCCAGCCATGAGGGAAGTATGATTGAGGTGAAAACGAAATTAAGTGTGTAATTAAGCTTAAATAAGTATGTAGAAGTGATTGGTGTAATGAATTTGATATAAATTAGGCAATTACAAAATTAGGGTTCTTGATGGTTAGGGTTTGGGGAAATTGGGAATTTTGATGAATTGATGCACAATTGACATAATTGATACTTAAATTGGTCAATTGGTGTGTTTATGAGTGTGGTTGAATGTGTGGAATGGAATTGAAGTGTGAATGTGGTAATGTCCTATTCTGGACAGCTTGACCTTGGTCCACTCAAATGGCCATAACTGAAATTCTATTACTCCAATTGGTGTAAGGCTAATTGGAGATGAAAATTAAGACCCATAGCAACAATTTTCATGCAGAAACCTTGCCCTAAAACTGACCACAAGTTGGTGTAAAATTTGGTTAAATGTGGATTAGGTACCCTGCCATTGGACAAAACTGGCCATATGAACAATACATGTTCAAATGGTCATAACTTGGTGTAAAAAGGTCCAAATGACTTGATTTTTATACCATTGGAAATCTTAGACATATTAGAACAACTTTCATGATGAACATAAATCCAAATTCTGACTATAACCTGGTCAAATTTCCAACCAAACTTAGGTCACCAAATTTGCTAGAACCTTAATATGCCCAGAATTTCTGGGTTTTGACCAATCCGGCCAGCCTTAGTAAAAATGACATAACTTGAGCTAAAAAACTCCAAATGGTGTAATTCAAAAAGGGAATTAAAGCTAAGACATTAAGGAACAACTTTAATGAAGAAAAGTTGGCCAAATTTCTACTATAGATAGGTCCAAGGAAACAGTAAACCCAAGTGACCAAAATTGAAATTTTGGAAATTCTCTTAGGGAGTTTTGAATTTCAATTGGCAATCAATGCCAATACAATTGTAACCCAAAATGTGTTATGTGGGTTCAATTAGAACTAGTATACCCTTTAAGTATGAAAAAGTCAATATTTGAAATGAATAGTGAAGTAAATAGTAACCACAAATGCACCAAATACAAAGGACTCAAATTTTATAAATCTTATTGGAGTATATTAAGTCTACAAAATTTAATTATTGAATTATTTATTAGAAATGAGTTAAATGCGTATTAAAACACTTTAAACTATGTACTTCAGTAGAAAAAGAGATTAGAAAAGATAAGGAAAAAATGAGTTATGGCAGAGAGGCGACTTATTAGAGGTTTGTGCACAATAACTAACCCTTTTTTTATTTTCAATTTTAATTTTGAATTGAATAAGTTGTGAAATTAATTTATGGCCTCATTTGTGTTGAATATGTTGCTTGACAAAATTATGTGTTGCTAGCCAAATTTTTGGGAAATTATTTTGAATAAAATACGAAAGTGAATTGAATGATATTTTGATGCTTGGAAATTTGTTGAAATGGTTTGAAACCACAGTATCATGACTATATGTTTGAATTCCTCACTAGCTTGCCTAGTGGGATGAATTGGATTTGTATTCCCTCTCTGGCTGAAGTGTTGAGGCGTGTGCCAGTTGAGGATGAATTGAATGAGTACTCATATATTTGTGCTAGCTAGCCTTGGTATTCCTCAGTAGCCTTTGGTTATTGGGATGAATAAAAAATCGTGTCATGATCAAAACTGTGTCTTTTTAGAATTTTATTTTATGATTGGTGGAATGAAATATGTTTTTATTAAGAAATTTTCTGGCTTTAGAAATAAAGCATGATTTTATATGTATTAATATTTGAATTGATTTACTTGACGAAATTGTGATTTAATTGCTGTGTAAATTATTATTTTCTTTAAATTGTGCACCACTAAGTCTTTGGCTTAGCGATAACTTTTTATTGTTGTCGCAGGTAAAGAGGTAGATAAAGCAGCAGAGTAGGCTACTTGGGACTCGAAGTGACTAGAATTTTTGGGATCATTACCGGGTATATAGATTATACCCTTGTAAATTTTTATTTTAATGTATATGCAACTGTGTGCATGTTTATTGGACTTAAGCAGTTGTATAATAAATTTTGAAATTTTATTTTGACCATTGTGAATATTTGTGTTGCAAACTTATTATTTCTTAGTAATGAAAAGTTTAAGTTCTTCTTTTTTTGTTTTGTTTACATTATTTTTTAAATAATGAATTTCCCGAAATTGTGGTTGTTGAGATTAAATTGTGATGAGAATATTGGAGTTGTGGGTATAAAATGTATTAGAAGTATTTTTAATAGGTTTTTGAAGAACTATTTTCCCAAAATATAGACAGCACTCTGTCGAATTTTCTGTAAAATTTTTGTAAATTTCAAATTAATTTAAAATTTTGATTTATAACCTAAACTTTGATTAAAGGTTTTATGTAAGTAATCAGCATTACCCACCACTTTAAAATGATTGGAAATTGATTTAAAATCCCTAATAGTATATTTAATGGGTTATCAGTAGGCGAAGTGCTGTAATTCATTAGGTATATTACAGGATCATATTATGCCTTATAGAGGGGTAAAGTGTGACATTAATGGGGGACATAATCATAATCAAATATCAAACTCCAAGTAGCCATTACTATTGGGGAGATCCAAAAGGGACTGTCATGCTAACTGTGGTTTCAAAACAATTTTCAAAAGTTTTCCACTCAACAAGCACATTTGCAAACCAATAAGCACATTCAGTTTATGATAAAATCCATATAGAGGGGGCAAAACCCAAATTTCTCAAATGCAAGAGAAAACTATATTTCATTCAAAGTAAACTCGTTCAAAGCAAACTTATTCCAAATAATTTACAAGTTTAAAAATAAAGCAAATGGTTAGTTGTGCACAAACCTTCAATAATTCTCCTTTCTCGTTATTTACTTCTCATTGTCTATCCCAACTTCATTTTCCACTGAAAACACATAAGTATAATGCTTTAATACTCATCTCAACTATTGCCAAAACTCATTTCATAAATGTCTAATGCCTCTCTAAGTTAGATTGGCAAATTTTCAAAGAGTTTTAAATTTTGGATATCTTGGTGTCCTAATCTTTGAACGCAATTTTTGTCTAGTTCCCATCATAATTTGGTGCGGTGTTCTTCATGAAAATTGTTCATCTAGGTCTTAAATTTATTTGCCTTTTTGAATCACCTAATTTAGAGTTGTGTAGCTCAAGTTATGACCAAAATAGTGATTACTGTTTTACATGGGCTGATTCTAGGAACTTTAGTGACTTAATTTTGGCCAACAATTTGATTGGGTTAAGTTCATAATTTTGCCTTACATTCTTCATATGAAATGTTCTACTATGTTTTAGGTTTCCATCAATTCAAGAATCACTTAAATTAAAGTTTTCTAGAGAATGTTATCGCTATGCAAAAATTACTGTTCACGTGACTGTTCCAGTTCTAGCAGATTCTTCAACTCAACTTTATTCAGCAATTTAGTTGGGTTAAGTTCATACTTTAGCCTTAAGTTCTTCATATGAAATGTTATAATATGTTTTAGGTTTACATCGGTTCAAAAATCACCTAAATTAGAGTTTTCTAGAGAGAGTTATGACTATACAAAATTTACTATTTATGTGGTTCAAATTTTGTAGATTCAGAATTTCACTTCCAGTTTCAAGATTCATTTAGGACAGTTTATGGTAATTTTTTGGGCAGGATATCTTTATGAAAATTCTAGCCCTGTGTTTTAAGTTTCATTTTCAATTAGTTTCATATCAATTAGAGTTGTGTAGCTCAACTTATGAGCTGCCAAGCACACTGAACTCAGTGTGCAGAAATTCTACCTAAGGTTCAATTTTCATTTCTTAAATTACTTCCACTAACCAACCTTAATTCACATTTAATTCACCCCAAACGACTATAATTTAACATTAAACACATCAATGGCACTTCCTAGTACAAAACCCTCAATTTTTCAAAACCCTCAATTTTTCAAAACCCTAGTTTGCAATTTCCCCACTCCATACAACCCCATCAATTCCTTTCACCCAATTAATGTCAATTCACACTTAAGGTACCTCAAATGACCATAATTTGTCATTAAAAACACTAATTATACTTCATACAATAAAAGTACTAATTTTCCATGAACCCTAATCTTCCATTTTTCATTTTATGCAAGTCCTATGCAATCTCACTACCCCAATTATGCATACTACTTCAATTAAACTTGAATATATCATTAATTTAACTAAAACACATGAAAACCCTAATTTTTCTTAAGTTTGCCAAAAATCACACCTCTTCATACATGCATGTTTTCTTTCAATTTCTCATGAAATTTTATCATAATCTAACTTAATTCAAGGTTTGTATAACTAATTGAGCATTAAAGAGCTTACCTCTTGATAATTTCTTTCCAACTTCCAATTTCTTCCAATTTCTTTTTCTACTTGCTTGTAATCTTTCAATTAATGTTTACTTTGGTGCTTACTACAATTTAGATGGGAAAACTCATGGAAGAAAAATGAGAAATTGAATTTGGAGAGGAGTGTTAATGGAGGAAGAAGGAAGAAGAAGAAAGAAAGAAAGAGAGAGGGAGAGGACGAATGTGGTGCAGCACAAATGGGGGGAGAGAGAAGGGAGTATTTCCTTTTTACATTCACTCCAATTTTAATTAATTTAATTAATTTTAATTGAGTTGTCCAAAGTCCATTGGTCCTAAAATTTTAATTGGGTCAAAATGGAATTAAAATTCTAAATTTTTATTTCTTTCATTTTCTTTCCACTTTACACTTGAATTCTTTTCCTAAAAAAAAAAATTATTCCATAATTCAATTCATTAATTTCATTTAATTTAATTGATATTTTAGTCAAAAGTCAATTCTTGGAGTGAATTGACCAAAATTCCCCTCATCGGGTTTTAATCCCTCTTTTTCATAATCCCCGATGAGTCTTTAGGTTTTTTATTCACTGGAATTTTTATTGTGTCTATCTCAATTAATTTTCCTTTTATTTTTAGTCCTCAAGGTGCCTTTGAATAATGTTAGTCACAGACGAAAAATGACACTATTTAGAGCTCGGAGGTTCGAGGTGTTACAATTCTTCCCTTCTTAAAAATAAAATTTCATCCTCGAAATTTTACCTGGTCTCAGTCTGTGAATAGCTGTGGGTGTTGCCTCCTCATGTCCTCCTCATGCTCCCATGTAGCTGTTAGTAGTATGCCCTAGAGCATATCATTTAGTACGTATCTTGTACATTTTTTTATTAATAAAAGGCATTTTCACTTTTCCGTTTACATAATATATTTATGTGTAATAGAAAAGGTCCATTGATATTTTGTTAGAAATTCTATTCTTAAGTTGTTAAGAATATGAGTGACAGTATTTCTAGCACAAAGTATCATAAATAGGTTCACAATCGAGGATACTTCATAATAAGGACATGACTTATCCAGAAAGATTGTATTCATATTTATTTCCAAGTTATTTATATGAGATATAAATAAGATGGAATGGTGAGTCTCATGCCATATAACAAATATGATAGGCACTTATACATGATAAGTAGGATGAAACAATGACACTTATGACAAGCACATGGAGTTTACTCTTGTCAATGCATTGTCATAAAACTTATTAGTGCATATAATCTTTAGACCTGAGATAGCACAGTTATCTTGTATATAGGTGGCTTGAGTTTGATACTGCTTTCATACTTGTACTGTGTATGGGTATATGGGCATGTGTTGGCTTCTACTAGTTATATATGGAGGTAGGTGTTGATCAAGATGGAATCTGTTCCTCTAAGTAAATAGAGATAAAATCCTATGTTCATTTAATTGTTCTTGATGTTTCAAGTTCCTGGCCAGGACAGATAGATTTAATCAGAAAAGAGTTTTTGATGAGAAAATCTTTTAATTAAGAACTGGAATTAAAAGAGAACATAATATTCATAGCAAATGGGGTTTGACATAAACCATGACTCCAGCTTGAGTTGGGATTTTGTAACAGAGAGATTCTAGTGCATGATAATATATGATTATGGTTTCATTTAAGGAAAACCTTATTACTGATTGGGTGGCCATGGCATGCTATGCTAGGTGTTAACCATTGTCTATGAGGTGCATAAAATGATTTAGAGAAATCATTTATGGTAAGAAAGAGTTCTGATGATATTAAGAGTTGATATCATGTCTCATTGCCAATGAGTGATGAGCCTAGTAAGTCACACACATACACAAGTAATCACCTAATTAAATATGATTTAATTAATTAATTAAAGAGTTTAATTGATTAATTAAATAGGTTTGGTTTGCAATTAGATTGTAAAGTTCCTAGCATAACTTGAAGCCAAATCTAGGTTATTGGATGTACAGTATAAGTTAAATTTATATTTAAAGTGTTTAAATATAAATTTAATTAATGAGAAATTAATTAATAGAAATTAATTAATTAATTTACATTTGATATAAATTGATTAGAAGAAGAGAAATAATTATTTTGGGTTGAGAACTTAAAATTGAGACACAAGGGCATTTTGGTTATTTCACAGGGTGACATGTGGTACCATGAGATGGTGACACATGACATTACACTTAAGCTTGTCAAATGTCTTTTAATCATGTAAGATGATTAAAATTAAGATTAAATATAGGTTTAACACTTGGCACAATATGATTGGGTCAATTAAACCTAGATCCAATCAGAGGATGACATGTGGCAAGGGTTTAATGTATTGACCTAGCTATATAAGTGTTGTTATGAAAAGAAAACAACACAACCAGCAGCAAATAACCTTGGTGCCACCACCCAAAAGGCTTCCCCTTCTCTTCATCTTCTTCTCTCATCTATTCCAAGAGATTAGCAAACAATCTCTTGAATTAAAAATACTAAAAATTATTTCTAGTGTCCTGTTTACATCTTTAATCTCTTAAAAGGCAAAACTTGATTTTCTAAATAATAGAAAATGCTTTAGAAGCTGTTAAAGGGCTACCATAGGTGTTCTTGGTGTGGACAAGCTAGAGGGGCAACATCTGGTGTCCTGAAGACGCATCTCAAAGGCACAAATACACTGCAGTGCATCAAGAGGTTATTGTATTTGTTCTTGATTTAATCTAGGGTTCTAAAATTAATCTGATTAATTTTAAAATCTTAAATGGCAAATACATATCCAAAAACATATTAAAAGTGTTTTAATATGTTGTTTATCATTGAAATCAAATAGATAAAAATAAATCTTGTATAATGCATGTGACCCTAGGTGAAAATTTTTGAATTCAATGGTATAAACTTATGTTTTTCACGCTTCTGCTCCTTCAATTGGTATCAGAGCCACTATATTTTTCATTTAGATTGTTGATTACATGATTTAATTGTGTGTTTTGATCATGAGATGATTTATCCATTACTGGTTGCAATGGATGTGTGGCGGCATGCTTGAAGAACACCAACATGGTGCGCAAGGTTTGTGGCTTCATGGGTGGTGCAAGGTTTGACTTTTTAATTCTGCAATTGTTGTATGATTTTGAGGCCTATCCTATGACTAATTAAAGTGTTTAATTAGTAGTTTTAATCACACAATTAAATTTTGATTCAAATCAGAATTTTAAAAATTATTTGAATGTGATTCAAATCTGAATTTTAAAAGTTGTTTGAATGTGATTCAAATATGAATTTTTAAAGTTGTTTGAATCATATTCAAATCTTAATTTTTTAAAGTTGTTTGAATAATATTCAAATATGAATTTTTAAAAATTGTTTGAATGTGATTCAAATCTGATTTTTTAAAAATTGTTTGAATGTGGTTCAAATATGAATTTTTAAAGTTGTTTGAATGTGATTCAAATCTGAATTTTTAAATTCATTTGAATCATATTCAAATCTAAATTTTTAAGTTGAATATGAGATATTCAATTTAATTTAAGTATGTATGTTTTATTTAATTGTTAATTAGTGATATGCATGATGGATGATCATGGACTATAAAAGACCAATGTGATTGGATTTATTTCTTTTTTATTTCTTTTATATTGTAAATTAATTAATTTATTTTAATTTATTTTGGGCATGTATTATTAAGTTTTTAATAATTTTTGGGTTGTAATTTCATTTATTTAAGTTCTTGTAAATTCGCCTTGGTATGCCAAGGATTACTATGTAATATTGGATTGCAAGAAGTTCAAGGAGGTCAAGCATTGGTGGGACCAGTGGGAGGAATTCAATATCAAGTGTTGATTATATACTCCTTTAGCAACTCTTGTAATATGAATGAATGAAATGCACATAGGAATGCCTTGATTCAATTCTTGGTGGCTCAGAATTGAATCCCTTAGAAAATCCAAGATCATACCATATTTATTTATTGTCCATGAATGTATGAGATGTATGTGAATGTATGCAGTATATAATATATGCATGCCAAATGGATAATGTACAAAGTGAGACCTTAATAGTAATTAGGATGACCATAAAATCTTCCAAACAAATGATTAAGTTGGAAATGTTATAATTAAAGTAATTATAACATGGGCCCTCTATTGGGGCAATTATTTTAAGAAATTTTAAATAGTTGCATAAGATGCAATTAATTTAAGAGATTTTCTTAAGAATAATTGTTAAGCATGAGATATTGTAAATATGTAAATGGTTTGGTGGCCAATATTGGATGTACCTGAGGACATTAAAATTATTTGCATAATTACTGGCTCAATGGGATCAACTTAACTAATGCAAGATAAGTCAATAATGGATGTACCTGAGATTTTGAGCATTAGGGGCTAGGTAAAGGATTGAACCTCACATGAGATGTGATGGGCAAAGAGTTGCTCACTTATAGTTTATTGTAATTCCAATAATGGACGTACCTGAGGATGATCAATAGTATTATAAGAATTCAATCGCCCACTAGAAATCCATCCAACTAGGATTCCCATTTTCTACTTTGGAAGTGTAGGATTCGTTAAATTAGTGGGAGGACCAATTTGATTAAAAGACCATAATCATTTGGTTAATTACATGATACATCTACTAATTAATCTGGTTATTTTCTGCAGTTAATTTTCTGATAATAATAAGCACAGAACAACCACCACCATCCAATATCCTTGCAAGCATACTTGATCGCAATAGGTTGACAGGACCTAATCTCTCTAATTGGCTAAGAAATTTGAAACTTGTCCTAAACCTTGAACATATAGGATATGTTCTAGACTCAAATGTTCTTGGTCCCTTACCTCCAGAGGCCACTCAAGAGGAATATAAAACTTTGGACAAGTGGAAGGAGCATGATATGAGAGCTAAGTGTTACATGCTTGCTTCCATGAGTAATGAGTTACAAAAGCAACATGAGAACATGCAGAGTGCGAGTGAGATCCTCCTTCACTTACAAGAGTTGTATGGTGAGCACAACAGGAATGCTAGGTATGAGATATCTAGATAGTTGTTCCGCATGAGGATGTCTGAGGGACAGAATGTTGGGGATCATGTCCACAAGATGATTCGGCTGATTGACCAGCTGGAACATCTTGACTTCAACATGGATTTCCAGCTATAGATGGATTTGATCCTTCAGTCCCTTCCTAAATCTTTTGGGAATTTTGTGATAAATTTTCCATATGACTAAACAGAAATGCACCTTAGCTGGTTTACTCAACATGCTGGTTATTGCCCAAAAGAATATGCCGGGCAATAAAGGAAAAGAGGCAGCTTTGATTGCATCTTCTTCTACTGGAAAGTCCAACAAGAAGAAGGGCAATAAGAAAAAGAAACCTCAGATTCTTGGTCCTTCCAAGAAAATAGTTAAACAGAAAGGGAAGACTAAAGCTGATGGAGGCAAAGGAAAGTGTTTCCACTGCTAGAAGGATGGGCATTGAAAAGGAACTGCCCAGAGTATCTTACTTCTCTGAAGGACAAGAAGGATATACCTTCGAAAGGTATGTCCATATCTTGTTATTTAGATTCTGATGATACTTATAGTTCATCTACAGCTTGAGTTTTACATACTGGTGCCAGTTCTCACATTTCTAATGATATGCAGGAACTAGCAAATAGTAGCAGCTTGCGTTCTCAAGATGTTAGAGTCTGGATTGGCAATGGCTTAACTGTTGAAGCTTTAGCCATAGGATCTAAATATTTTTACATATTTGGACATGTTTTTTGTTTGGATAATATTTTATATGTACCTGATGCTTTTAAGAACATCATTTCTATATCTAGTTTGACTAGAAATGGCTATGAATTTCAGTTCACTAATGATGTTTGTAATATTTATTTTGAAAATAAATATGTTGGTTCGGGTTATATGAATGATGGTCTTTATTATTTAGATAATAATGACAAACACAAAATGAATGTGAGTGATCTAAATGAATGCAATGCCATGGTGAAAATCAACTCAAGTTCAAAATATAGTTGGCGCTTAAGGTTATGTCATGTTGCAGAAGATAGGATTGCAAAATTGGAGAAAATGGGGATTCTATCCTCATTGGGCTCTGAGCCTACTCCAACTTGTGAATCTTGCCTTCATGGTAAAATGACTAGATCACCCTTTGTTGGACAAGGGCTAATGGCTGAAAATATTTTGGAGCTAATACATAGTGATGTATGTGGTCTATTTAAGGAAATGGCTAGAGGAGGTTTTCATTATTTTATTGCCTTTACTGATGATAAATCAAGGTTTGGGTTTTTGTATTTGATGAAATACAAACATGAATCCTTTGAAAAGTTCAAAGAATTTAAATCTGAAGTAGAAAATCAAACAAGAAAGAGTATTAAATCTCTTCGATCAGATCGTGGAGGTGAATATTTGAGTACTGAATTTGATGAACACTTGAGAGAGCACGATATTGTTTCTCAGTTGACTCCTCTAGGAATGCCACAGTTGAATGGTGTATTTGAAAGGAGAAATCGTACCCTATTGGATATGGTACGTAGTATGATTAGCTATACTGATATGACAATCTCCTTTTGGGGATTTACATTAGAATCAGCTTTGTATATTCTGAATAGAATTCCATCAAAATCAGTTTCTTCCACACCTTATGAGATATGGCATGGAAGAAAACCAAGTCTTAAGCATATTAAGATTTGGGGTTGTCCAGCTTATGTCAAAAAGCTGAACACTGATAAATTGGAAACCAGATCAGAAAAAGGTCGATTTGTTAGATATCCAAAAGATAGTTTTGGATATTATTTTTATTTGCCTACTTCACAAAAGGTTGTGATAAGTAGAGATGCCACATTTCTTGAACAACAGTTTGTTCAAGAAGGAGGCAAAAGAAGGCAAATAGAGTTAGAATTAGAGAATTCTAACCAACCAACAGATTAGATGGATATAGATCCATCTAGTCAACCTACACCCATTGATGAAACATCTACAACTATTCCTCGTAGAACAACAAGGGAATCTCACCCACCAGTGAGATACGGTTTCCTTCATGAAGAAGAACAAGAGTTGTCTACTCATGAAGAAGTAGATCATGGAGATGATTCACTTACCTATGAAGAAGCTATATCAGATATAAACTCTTCAAAATAGATTGATGCTATGAAATCCAAAATTGATTCCATGTATAAGAATCAAGTTTGGGATCTTGTTGACCCACCTGAAGGTATTGTACCTATAGGGAACAAATGGGTTTTCAAGAAGAAAATTGGTTCTGATGGAAAGGTAGAGACCTATAAGGCAAGGCTAGTAGCGAAAGGGTTTCGCCAAAGGCAAGGAATCGACTATGAAGAGACTTTCTCGCCTGTTGCCATGCATAAATCAATTAGGATTCTATTAGCAATAGCTGCATACTATGATTATGAGATTTGGCAGATGGATGTCAAAACATCTTTTTTCAATGGATACATTGAAGAAAACATTTTCATGGAACAACCTAGGTGTTTTGAATCCCAAGATGGTTCCAAGGTATGCAAGCTAAAACAATCCATTTATGGGTTGAAGCAAGCTTCGAGGAGTTGGAACATCCGTTTTAATGAAGCCATTAAATCATTTGGTTTTATTAAAAATGAGGATGAGCCATGTGTATATAAGAAGGTTAGAGACAGTGCTATTCACTTTCCTTATTTTATATGTGGATGATATACTGTTGATGGGTAATGACACAGGTATGTTGACAACTGTAAAGGTATGGTTGTTAAATACATTCTCCATGAAAGACTTAGGGGAGGCAACCTATATTCTTGGGATTCGCATCTATAGAGATAGAGCGAAAATAATAATTGGTTTATCCCAATGTCTATACTTGGAAAAGGTGTTAAAGAGGTTTAACATGCTTGATTCCAAGAGAGGATTGTTACCAGTGAGACATGGTATCCACCTTTCTAAAGAGATGTCTCCAAAGACACCTGAAGAAAGAGATAAAATGGCCAGGATTCCATATGCTTTGGCTATTGGAAGTTTAATGTATGCAATGTTGTGTACTAGGCCGGATATCGCATATGCTGTTAGTTTGACTAGCAGGTATCAATCCAATCCAGGTTTGGAACACTGGATAGCTGTCAAGACTATCCTTAAGTACTTGAGAAGAACTAAGGATTTATTCTTGATTTATGGAGGTGGAGACTTGCAATTAGATGGTTATATTGATTCTGATTTCCAATCAGATATCGATGATAGAAAGTCTACCTCTGGGTATGTGTTCATTTGTAATAGAGGTGCAGTCAGTTGGAAGAGTTCTAAACAGAGTACGACTGTAGATTCCACTACAAAGGCTGAGTATATTGCTGCATCAGATGTTGCAAAGGAAGCTGTTTGGATAAAGAAGTTCGTGACAGAACTTACAGTAGTTCCTTCCATTGAGCCAGCAGTTCCACTACACTGTGACAACAATGGAGCAAGTGTTGGCTCCTACTAGTTATATATGGAGGTAGGTGTTGATCAAGATGGAATCTGTTCCTCTAAGTAAATAGAGATAAAATCCTATGTTCATTTAATTGTTCTTGATGTTTCAAGTTCTTGGCCAGGACAGATAGATTTAATCAGAAAAGAGTTTCTGATGAGAAAATCTTTTAATCAAGAACTGGAATTAAAAGAGAACATAATATTCATAGCAAATGGGGTTTGACATAAACCATGACTCCAGCTTGAGTTAGGATTTTGTAACAGAGAGATTCTAGTGCATGGTAACATATGATTATGGGTTCATTTAAGGTAAACCTTATTACTGATTGGGTGACCATGACATGCTATGCTAGGTGTTAACCATGGTCTATGAGGTGCATAAAATGATTTAGAGAAATCATTTATGGTAAGAAAGAGTTCTGATGATATTAAGAGTTGATATCATGTCTCATTGCCAATTAGTGATGAGCCTAGTAAGTCACACACATACACAAGTAATCACCTAATTAAATATGATTTAATTAATTAATTAAAGAGTTTAATTGATTAATTAAATAGGTTTGGTTTGCAATTAGATTGTAAAATCCCTACCATGACTTAAAGCCAAATCTAGGTTATTGGATGTACAGCATAAGTTAAATTTATATTTAAAATGTTTAAATATGAATTTAATTAATGAGAAATTAATTAATAGAGATTAATTAATTAATTTAAATTTGATATAAATTGATTAGAAGAAGAGAAATAATTATTTTGGGTTGAGAACTTAAAATTGAGACACAGGGGCATTTTGGTCATTTCACAGGGTGACATGCAGCACCATGAGATGGTGACACATGGCATTACACATAAGCTTGCCAAATGTCTTTTAATCATGTAAGGTGATTAAAATTAAGACTAAATATAGGTTTGACACTTGGCACAATGTGATTGGGTCAATTAAACCTAGAACCAATCAGAGGATGACATGTGGCAAGGGTTTAATGTATTGACCTAGCTATATAAGTGTTGTTATGAAAAGAAAACAACACAACCAGCAGCAAATAACCTTGGTGCAGCCACTCAAAAGGCTTCCCCTTCTCTTCATCTTTTTCTCTCATCTATTCCAAGAGTAAGCAAACAATCTCTTGAATTAAAAATACTAGAAATTATTTCTAGTGTTCTGTTTACATCTTTAATCTCTTAAAAGACAGAACTTGATTTTCTAAATAATAGAAAAAGCTTTAGAAGCTGTTAAAGGGCTACCATAGGTGTTTTTGGTGTGGACAAGCTAGAGGGGCAACATCTGGTGTCCTGAAGACGCATCTCAAAGGCACAAATACACTGCAGTGCATCAAGAGGTTAGTGTATTTATTTTTGATTTAACCTAGGGTTCTAAAATTAATCTGATTAATTTTAAAATCTTAAATGGCAAATAAAAATCCAAAAACATATTTAAAGTGGTTTAATATGTTGTTTATCATTGAAATCAAATAAATAAAAAAAAAATCTTGCATGATGCATGTGACCCTAGATGAAAATTTTTGAATTCAATGGTATAAACTTTTGTTTTTCACGCTTCCACTCCTTCAGTAGCTTCCTGGCCTGAATGATGGTTCCACAACACTTTTACTAGAGGTATCTGCTTGTTCCTCAGTTGCTTCACCTCATATGCCAAGATCCTTATGGGCTCTTTATCATATGTCAGGTCTGGATTCACCACAATCTCCTCTACTGGCAAAATGTGAGAGGGGTCTGATTTGTAGCTCCTTAGCATAGAGACATGGAAGACATTGTGAATCTTTTCCAACTTCGGAGGCAATGCCAATCTATATGCCAATGGACCCACTCTTTCCAAAACCTCATATGGCCTGATGAAGCGAGGACTCAGTTTCTCCTTTCTACCAAACCTCATGATCTTCTTTCAAGGAGAAACTTTAAGGAATACTTTGTCACCCACACTATACTGAATATCTCTTCTCTTTAGATTAATGTAGGACTTCTATCTATCCGATGCAGCCTTGAGTCTGTCTCTAATGAGCTTAACCTTTTCTTCCAGCTAATCAATTTCCTCTCACCCACTTCATCCCAACACAAGGGAGTTCTATACTTTTTGTCATACAGAGCTTCATATGGACGCATTCCAATACTTGACGGTTAACTGTTGTTGTAGGCAAATTCAATTAAAGGCAAGTGCGTGTCCCAGCTTCCTTCAAACTCAATCACACATGCTCGAAGCATGTCCTCCAAAATCTGAATGACCCTTTCAGACTGATCATCTGTCTGTGGATGGAATGCTATGCTGAAGTTCAATCTAGTGCCTAGGGCTTTTTGGAGATTACCCCAGAATCTAGAAGTGAACCTTGGATCTCTATCTGATACAATAGACACTGGCACTCCATGCAACATCACCACATCATCAATGTATAGTTTGACTAATCTTTCCAGGCTGTAATCCATCCTCACTAGCAAAAAGTGTGCAAACTTGGTCAATCTATCAACAATAACCCAAACTGTATCATGATTTTTCTGTGTACATGGAAGTCCTGTCACGAAATCCATAGTGATCCTCTCCCATTTCCACTCAAAAATTAATAATGGCTATAGTAACCCTGCTGGTACTTAGTGTTCTGCCTTTACTTGTTAATAAGTTAGGCATTTAGCAATATGTTCTGCAATGTCTTTCTTTATTCCCCTCCACCAATAGTGTTCTTTCATATTTCTATACATTTTGGTTTCACTAGGATGCATCACAAGAGGTGAATCATGTGCTTCCTTTAAAATGGTTTGCCCAGTTCAACATTATCAGGAATGCTCATCCTACCTTTATATAACAACAAGCCCTCATCATTTACCGACAACTCTGGTTTCTTACCATCTCGAGCCTCTTCCATCAACTTTTCATACTTATCATCATTCTGTGCAGTTGCTTTAATTTGTTTTGTCAGCAATTGCTTCACTTGCCAAGTAGCTACCATCTGCCCATCTTTATCAATCTCCATATTAGCATGCAATGCCCTTAACTCATGCACCATGGACAATGGAGAAACCCTCAAACCAGCCATAGTCTTGCGACTTAAAGCATCAGCTATAACATTAGCTTTTCTAGTCTAATAGTCTATCAAACAATCATAATCTTTTATCAACTCTAACCATTTCCTCTGCCTCAAATTTAACTCTTTCTGTGTGCTTAAGTACTTCAAACTTTTATGATCTGTGTATATGTAACATCTCTCTCCATACAAGTAATCTCTTCAGATCTTCAAGGCAAAGACAATGGCTGCTAGCTCCAAGTCATGTGTAGGATAATTCATCTCATGCGGTTTAAGCTGGCGTGAAGCATAGGCAATGACATTCCTATCTTGCATCAACACACAACCCAATCTGTTATGAGAAGCATCACTATATATGGTGTACTCTTTACCCAAAGTAGATAAGGTTAAAACTGGAGCTTCAATTAAATGCCTATTCAATTCATCAAAACTCTCCTAACACAGATCAGTCCACTGAAATTTCAAATCCTTCCTAAGTAACTTGGTCAGTGGAGATGCTAGCATGGAGAATCTTTTCACAAACCTTCGGTAGTACCCGGTAAACTAAGGAAACTCCAATTAAGATTGGCTTCTACTTTGCTAGGATCCACCTGGATACCCTCTGCAGATACAATATGCCCCAAAAATGTATTCTCCTTCAGCCAAAGCTCACATTTTGACAGTTTGGCATACAACTGTTTCTCTCTCAAAGTCTGCAATACCATCCTTAAGTTCTTGTCATGTTCCTCTACATTCTTTGAGTACACCAAAATATCATCAATAAACACCACTACAAACTGATCTAAATATGGCTTGAAGATAGTGTTCATTAGGCCCATAAAAGTAGCTGGAGCATTAATCAACCTGAATGGCATCACCAAGAATTCATAATGGCCATACCGAGTCCTGAAGGCAGTTTTAAGTATACTCTGTTCCTGCACCCTCAACTGATAGTAGCCCGATCTCAAGTCAATCTTGGAGAATACAGTTGCATCCTTCAGCTGATCAAATAGATCATCAATCCATGGCAGAGGATATCTGTTCTTTATGGTCACCTTATTTAACTGTCTGTAGTCTATGCATAGATTGAGAGTACCATCCTTCTTCTTCACAAACAATACTGGTGCTCCCCAAGGTGACACTCTAGAGCAGATGAAACCCTTATCTAGCAACTCCTGCAATTGCACCTTCAACTCTTTCAACTCAGCAGGTGCCATCCTATAAGGAGTGATGGAGATTGGATCCACACCAGGCATAACCTTTATTTCAAACTGCACCTCTCTTTTCGGATGCAATCCTAACAACTCCTCAAGAAAGACATCCGAAAAATCACATACTGTAGGAATATCTGGACTCCCCACCTGGATGTCTATCACATGAGCTAGATAAGCTTCACATTTTTTTCTAATTATCTTTCTAGCAAGTGCAGCTGAAATGATGTTGGATGGCAATAACTATCCCTCCCCGTGTATTACTAGGTCTGCATACTCAGGAAGACCAAAAGTGACCGTCTTCAGTCTATAGTCGATCATGGCATGATGCCTGGCTAACTAATCCATGCCCAAGATGATATCATAATCTCGGAAGGGCATTTCAATTAAATCTGATAAGAATGTATGTCCTTGGATGACCAAGGGACAATTCTTATACAGTTTGTTCACCCTAACCTCTTGTCCTAAAGGACTAGTCACTAGTACTTCACAATCCAATTTCACACAAGGAATAGCAACAGAACATGTAATACTGGTACTAGCATAAGAATGTATAGAACCAGGGTCAAACATCACTTATACATCTCTATCAAAGATAGAGAAAGTACCAGCCACAATATCTGATGTCTCAGCTTCCTCCCTTTGGAGCATGGTGTATACCCTGGCTGGTTTTCACATCCTTACTACAATTTAGATGGAACGTGAAAAAAATTATTCCATAATTCAATTTATTAATTTCATTTAATTTAATTGACATTTTAGTCAAAAGTCAATTCTTAGAGTAAATTGACCAAAATGCCCCTCATCGGGTTTTAATCCCTCTTTTTCATAATCCCCGATGAGTTCTTAGGTTTTTTATTCACTTAAATTTTTATTGTGTCTATCTCAATTAATTTTCCTTTTATTTTTGATCCTCAAGGTGTCTTTGAATATTATTAGTCACAGACCAAAAATGACACTATTCAGAGTTCGGAAGTTCGGGGTGTTACAATTTAAATTTAAAAGATCAAATTAATTCAGGATTATATTTAGAAAATTAAATTCTAGAATAATTATACATTACAACAATTTAGAAAATACGAAAAAAATTCAATAAATTTAATTAAAATTGCTATTTGGCAGTAATGTGATAGCTTTGGAATCCAATGTGACAGTACTAGGGAAAATCTGCGAGCCTACTCACTTCAATTCAATTAAAATTTGCCATTTGGCATAAGTGTGATAGTTTTAAAATCCTATATGGTAGCCCCAAAGAAAAATCTATCCACCTGCCTTTATATATATATATATTAGAGTTATGTTTGTTTAGAAACAAGATTATGTAATAAACATAAGGTAATAAAATTTCATACAATTTAATAAATTTCTTTTATTTAAATAAAATTCCGTTTAGGTTAGAATTAAATTTAGGCATAATTATAACATAACTCAATAATAGATAATTAAATAAATTTCTAATTCTTATTTTATTTTATATAGTTTAGGATTTCTTTGATTTTACCTTTTATATATATATATATATATATATATATATATATATATATATATATATATAGTTTAGAGTTACGTGTTATATTACTTTTATGAATAATATTAGTAGGCATATATTAACTAAGATTTCTTTATTTGTTTTTTATTTTAGAATAGCAAAACCAGATCTCACTCTTTGAAATTCTTGATGGGTTATTTTGGTTTTAGAATGCGTTGCATGTGAAAGAATTAAAAATCGTTTGGTTATTTTTAAATTTTAAAATATAAAATTAATATTTTATTATTAAAAATATAAAATTATTTTTTATTCTAAAAGTGGGTTTATTTGAGCTTAATTTCAAAATATGGATTAGGTTAAACTAAAAAGTTATTTTGGACTTATTTGAACTTCAAGGAAATATTAAGGGGCTAATTTGAACTTATTTCCTTAGAGTAATATAGTCATAATATCCATTCCAATCCATTACCAAACAGCAATTAACATCAACTTCCTTTTTCATCATTGCGGTTTGTATTTTCCATTGTAATTATTACCTTATTTTGATTGTTAAATATTAACAAATATTTGAAGTAATTCTGTCCAAACCAATGTTATTGGAAGTTCTATTTTATTTTATTTTTCTTTAGTTAAACCTTCCCATGCTTTCTCTGCAATCAGATATTTTTTTTGTGAATAAAGAAGACAAACAAAGAAGAACTAAACTAAACAATACCTAGCATAAGAAGCGCCATGATAATCATGATCCAGCCATTGAAGCAACTGACGTACACCAACAAAACAATAAGATGTGAAGGAAGCTAATCAGTTAGTAGAGAAATTAACCTCACGAAAAATGTGTCGAACTTGAACATGCCAAGCTTCATCCAGCAAACAGTGAATAGATGAAACAATAGATCTTGCTATACCTGGAGGATCTAAGTCTTTGGAGATATACTTTACCACTTTAAAATTATCATATTCCAAAATTAAAAGCTGAATACCCAGCCTTCTTGCCAGCCTTTAGCCCTTGAACAGTGCCCAAAGCTTAGACATTTGAATAGTATAAAAGCCCCTTTTCACAATAAAATCACCTTTCTAATAACCTGCATCATCCCTTATGAGGCCCCCACCTGTCGCCATACCATCCATACTTCGAACTCAAACCATCACAGTTCAACTTACACCACCCTAAAGGAGGAAAGTGCCAAGAAATCCATAACGACTATCTATGCACATGAGGAGTACCATTAATCACCAAAGATGAACTCACTTGAGCAAAGGAGGAAACCGTGAGCCAAATCCTTTGAACCATAAAGTTAACAAAAACACGTTGAATAGAAAAAATAGCCTCATTGTGGCATTTCCACTAGGGGAGAGTAAATGGTTGGCTTAGTTCCAAACTAAATCAGAATTGAATAGTCGAAAAACCGAATTCAAGTAAAAGCTCAACCCAAATCAAACCAAAATGAGAGAGAAACCTAATTGAACCAAACTATTTCGGGATGGTTCGGTTTGGTTCAGAATCGTTAGTTTTGTTCAATCCTAAACTTTATTGTTCTCAGCCCGAACAATGTCGTATATTTACACCAAAAGATAGTAAACACAATAATATTCTTAATTTCCCAACACCTTCTCAAATGAACAATAATATTCTCAATAAAAATTGAAGAATTAATCAACTAACAAATCAATTAATCAAGAAACTGTTAGTAGTATGCCCTAGAGCATATCATTTAGTATGTATCTTATACATGTTTTATTAATAAAAGGCATTTTTACTTTTCCGTTTACATAATATATTTATGTGTAATAGAAAAGGTCTATTGATATTTTGTTAGAAATTCTATTCTTAAGTTGTTAAGAATATGAGTGACAGTATTTCTAGCACAAAGTATCATAAATTGGTTCACAATCGAGGATACTTCACAATAAGGACATGACTTATCCAAAAAGATTATAATCATGTTTGTTCCCAAGTTATTTATATGAGATGTAAATAAGATGGAATGGTGAATCTCATGCTATATAACAAACATGATAGGCACTTATACATGATAAGTAGGCTGAACCAGTGACATTTAGGATAAGCACATGGAGTTTACTCTTGTCAATGTATTGTCATAAATCATATCAGTGCATATAATCTTTAGACCTAAGATAGCACAGTTATCTTATATATAGGTGGTTTGAGTTTGATACTGCTTTAATACTTGTACTGTGTATGGGTATATGGGCATGTTTTGGCTCCTACTAGTTGTATATGGAAGTAGATGTTGATCAAGATGGAATCTGTTACCCGAAGTAAATAGGGATAAAATCCTATGTTCATTTAATTGTTCTTGATGTTTCAAGTTCCTAGCCAAGACAGATAGATTTAATCAGAAAAGAGTTTCTGATGAGAAAATCTTTTAAATCAAGAACTAAAATTAAAAGAGAATATAATATTCATAGCAAATGGGATTTGACATAAACCATGACTCCAGCTCGAATTGGGATTTTGTAACAGAGAGATTCTAGTGCATGGTAACATATGATTATAGGTTCATTTAAGATAAACCTTATTATCGATTGGGTGGCAATGGCATGCTATGCTAGGTGTTAACCGTGATCTATGAGGTGCATAAAATGATTTAGATAAATCATTTATAGTAAGAAAGAGTTCTGATGATATTAAGAGTTGATATCATGTCTCATTGCTAATTAGTGATGAGCCTAGTAAGTCACACACATACACAAGTAATCACCAAATTAAATATGATTTAATTAATCAATTAATAATTAAAGATGTCACACCCTACGCCTCTGTAAGGCATAACATGATCCCGTAGTATACCTAATGAATTACCAACTCCATCTACTGATAACCCATTAAATACACTACAAGGGATTTTTTAAAAACTTTTCTTACTTCTTTTACAGTGGTGAGTACTATTTACAGGTGTTAAAAACCTTTTTGAACTGAAGTGGTAGAACTAACACATTTGAATTATTTGGAATTTCTGTAAAAATTTTGGCAGAGTGCCATCTGTATTTTGGATAAAACAGTTCTTCAGAAAACCTGTAAAAAGCACTTCAATATATATTTTCAAATCTCAACTCCAACATATTCTCAACACAACATTTTTCTCAACTCAAATCCACAGTGATTTTTCAAGGACTGAGATAAAAGAAATATAATACAAAACTATTCAAGTAAATGAAATCTCAAATTTACACTTACAATAATTTACATTTAGTTACATACCAAAATATTTTACAAGAGTTTCTATACAACTGCTCAAATAATTTACATACATATTATTACATGCATACATCAAAACCTATGTACATGGGTATACCTATGATATACCTGGAGCTGATCTGAATATATCTTCAAGGAAATTTACTTACTGCTCTATGCTCTTCTTACCTGCGACAGCATACAAAGCTATCGCTGAGTGGTGAACTCAGTGGTGCACAACTATAATTTAAAACATAGTACAATATACATTGACAAAATTTACAGTAAATAATTTGGGAATCTGAATACTCATCAAATTCCAAAACTCAAAATATTCATTGACAATAATGTAAATCATTTGTATAAATGACATTGATCACAAAATTCAATTTATCAAATCATGACTAACCATTTAAATAATTCTAACGAAATCAATTATACATAAACCATAATGGAAATCAAAATTCCTTACCATTCAAAAGCCATTCTGTATCTCAAAAATCATTATGTATTTCAAAAATCATACTGTATCTCAAAAATCATACTGTATCTCAAAACTCATTATTTATCTCAAAAATCATTCTTTATCTCAAAAATCATTCTTTATCCCAAAAATCAATCTTTATCTCACTAACCATGCAAGACTAATCCGAAAGGGCCATATTCGATGTGATTCTAACTCCCTATGGTCGGGGAGGTCGAATCAGATTCTAACCCCCTATGGTCTGGGAGGTCGAATCATCGTGCACAGTACCATCACAATAATGAATCTTTCGCAAGGGCCATAACGATAAAATAAACTTAGATCTAACCTCAAATCAGAGGAAAATCTAAGCCTGTGCACGTACCATGGTAATCAAAACACAACTAACTCCATTGTCTTCTCAACAAATGAGAGAGACGGGTAATAACCTAGTCAAGCATCTATAGTGAGATATAAAACAATATTACAATCCATTTAGTGAGCACAAATCACAATACAATTCGATTCAAAGTCAATTTCAATATTCAATAAAGTTTTATGCTCATCACAATTCCAATCATACAATTGCATTTTTCCATGAAAATTGCCATAACAATTCAAAACATGTTCTATCACAATTTTCTAAAACATAATTTATTCAATCCATAACAATGCTTAATACTTGTGGAAATACCATTTCACAAAGCTAAATTCATACCTACTATAACAATTTCAATAATCATTGAATTAAATCCAATGCTTGTTAAACATAATACATAAGAAAAATATGTCATTTAATCATATGAAATATTCAAAACAAAATCAGTTAAAAACTAGTTGTGCACAAACCTCTGATAATTGTCTCCTGGTCTGGACTCAGTGTTTCCTTCCCTTTTCCTGAGTCTTTGGTAACTGAGAAACACAATTTGAAGTGTTTCAGTACTAAATTAAACTGTCTCTAACGATAATGTTCGATAAGTAATTCACTGAAGGCTATTATTTGCTCAATTACCTAATATACCGACCCTCGATGCATTTAAGGTAAATTAGGTTTTGGTGTCCTTAATATGTCACATTCGATAGGGTTTTAGGGTTGGTACGTTTTACCAAAGTCATTTCCTTGTTCAGTGCATTTTAATGCAACTTGCTGGATTCCGGGATACTAGTTTGACCTAGCCGGACGACCTAGTTCCCTCGGTTTTCGGGTTTCGGTCAAAACTACAAACTTGTAGATCTATGTCTTATTGCACGTGGGGCAAAATTTCAGGTCAATCCGAGTTAAGTAGACCAAGTTATGGTCATTATACTATTGCTGGTCAAATGGCATCAAATTAAGTCAATTTTAGGTCAATTTGGTCAACTTCGGTTCGGCCAGTTTTTGGACCCGAACTTGTGCAAGCTTTTTGACTTGCTTCTGGTCATTTCTGGGTTTTGGTGTCTTCATAAGACTTGTAGGTATGGGTCTTAACTATTCATGGTTAAAATTTCAGGTCAATTGGACCTGTTTTGAGTGAGTTATGGCCTAAACACTCACTGCTGCCCAATTGGTCATTTTCTTAGGTCACCTTGCAAGCAGAATTTTGGTATGTTTTCTCAATGAAAGTTGGCACATTTTGTGCCTAGTTCCACCTCCAATTGGTCTCATACCAATTGAGGTTACACATTTAAACTTATTGGCTAAAATGTACACTGCCCTTGGTTACTTTGCTTAACACACATCAATTACACACATTTACCTTGCAATATGTTTACTTCCCTACCAAATCTGTTTTGGTACATTACCAAAAACACATTCCCCTTTACATTAACATCATTTTGGGCAGATTACAATTATCCTCAATACACCAATTAACACTCAATTTACAAGTTCTAAGTACAATCACATACACACCTAACCATTACAAATTTTTGCATATACTTTACACAACAAGTTCATATACATATCCATCAATCCTTCTATGTCAATATTCTGCCAACACTTCCATATAACATACATTTATTCAAGTGTCCCCAAGCTGCCGAAAATCTTCTTCAACACCAAATTGTCCTACAATTCATCAATTCCCATCCAAGTGCCAAAAATCACCATATAAATATGAAGTAATTCACTAGGTTTATTAAATCATCATAACTAACATAATTCTCATCAAATATATGTACAATTACTTCATCAATACATGATTACATGGCTGCCCAAAAATGGATATCTCAATACTCTTCAAACTTAAAAATTTCCTTCACAAAACCAACACCCATAACATGTATACAAAGTTTATCAAAGAAATCTTCAAAAATGCTAACTTACCTTATGGTTGGAGCTTGTTAAACCTTGCTTAAACTTCTTAAATTTGGTATCAAACTCTTCCTTGTGATGTGTAGACAAACTTTAATGAAGAACCCTAGGTGATTGGAGTTGAAATGGAGGAGTGTTAAGTGAGCTTGAAGAAAATGGCCATGGAGTTTTCCTTTTCCTTCAATTCGGCATGGATGGAGCATTTGGAGAAGATGAAGTTTCTGATTGCATTTTAGGTGTACACATGTCCCACTTAACTCTTAGTTTATTCCTTTAGTGGCCCACTCACTCACTTAATCATATAATATGTTAAACTTTCACTTAATCCCACATTAAACCCTTAATTCTCACTATTTACTTTAGGTACCACTAAATTAATTTTTCATTTTATTTTCTAAGTGTAATATTATTTATTTTTAATGGACATTTAGGTCAAAAGACACCTCGGGATGTCAAATGACCATAATGCCCCTGTTCGGGTTGCATTCCCGATTTTTCGGTAACACTGGGTTTTGTCTGTTTTTCGATTTCTCACTTTTCTTTGTACTAATTATTTAATTTTTCTTTGATCTTTCTAATGATATTTATTCTTCAATAAGGGTCTATTTAAGTCCTAAAAATGTTTTCCAGGGTTCCCCATGATCCGAGAGCTAGTCAACGGTCCACGCCGTGACTTCCGGTCTGATCACCCATCGCTAGGATTCCTGCCGCTTAACTTGGCTACATTTCTTTGCTATTATTTTTCCTTTTTTTTTCTTGTATTTTCTTTTCTTGTATTTCATTATTTTATGTCTCCCCACTCATATTGAAGTGTAGTTCTAGGCATCCTAGCTGTCCGGACAACACTGGTCACCGGAGCAGCAGAACGCACTACTGAACTTAAGGGTGTTACAATTCTCCCCCCCTTAAATAAATTTCGTCTCGAAATTTTACCTGGTATTAGTCTCTGAACAGCTGTGGGTGCTGTCTCCTCGTATCCTCCTCACGTTCCCAAGTAGCTTCCTGGCCTGAATGATGGTTCCACAGCACTTTAACCAGGTGTATCTGTTCGTTCCTCAGCTGCTTCACCTCATAAGTCAGAATTTTTATGGGTTCTTCCTCTTATGAGAGGTCTGGGTTTACTTCAATCTCTTCAACTGATAGTACATGAGATGGGTCAGATCTGTACCTCCTTAACATGGACACATGGAAGACACTGTGTATCTTTGCTAGCTCTGGAGGTAATGCCAACCGATATGCCAAAGGACCCACTCTTTCCAGAACCTCATATGGTCCAATGAAACGAGGACTCAGTTTCCCCTTTCTGCCAAATCTCATAATTCTCTTCCAAGGAGAAACTTTGAGGAATACTTTATCACCCACTGCATACTCAATATCTCTTCTCTTCAGATCAACATAGGACTTGGCCGATGCGATCGACCTTGAGTCTATCTCTAATCAATCTGATCTTTTCCTCTGTCTGCTGAACAATTTCTGGCCCAATCATCTTCCTTTCACCTACCTCATCCCAACATATGGGAGTTCTGCACTTTTTGCCATACAAAGCTTCATATGGAGGCATCCCAATGCTTGATTGGTAGCTATTGTTATAAGCAAACTCAATCAAAGGCAAGTGTGTATCCCAACTACCCTCAAATTCAATCACACAAGCTTGTAGCATATCCTCCAAGATTCTGAATAACCCTCTCGGGTGGCCATGCATGCGTGGTGGAATCTCGTGCTAAAGTTCAATCTAGTTCTTAGGGCTCTCTGAAGACTACCCCAGAATCTAGAAGTGAACCTAGGATCTCTGTCAGACACAATCGATACTGGCACTCCATGCAATTTTACAATTTCATATATGTACAATCTGGCCAATCTTTTTAGGCTATAGTCCATCCGGACTGGCAAAAAGTGAGTAGACTTGGTTAGTCTGTCAATTATGACCTATACTGCATCTTGACTATTCTGTGTCCTCGGGAGTCTCATCACAACATCCATAGTTATCTGTTCCCTTACAATGTTTCATAGGGTGCCACTCGTATGCTAGCTTAACACTTATTAATGTATACAAATTCTGTTAGTGGGATGCATCTGTCCCATCTCCTCTCGGATTCAATGACACAAGTTCTCGATATATTCTTGAGGGCTTATCACATTTTACAGGTTATTTTTATCATTTCATTTCATTATTTATAGGAACTTAATGAGTTTCCGAATTTACCTGAATTACTTATTTCAATTGTCCATCTGTCTGAGGATGATACGTTGTACTGATATCTCTAAGCTTATAGCAATTATTATGGTACTGGTAGTTCACATTATTGTAACCGAGTTACTGACTCCAGCTACCTTACAAGTGTAGTCTTTAATCGAGGCTAGTTACGAAGTTTTAAATTTCGACTAAAATTTTCACATTTATTTCCAGTAATAGTACCCTATTCGGGTGCAACTGTATCAATTTATAGATTACTTACAAATATTCTTACTTATTGTACCACGAGGAAACACGTAGCTCTACACAATAATCTAGTGTCGGTACTGTAATCTGCAGCTTACAATACAAACATCGAGAACATTATATAGTCACTACGTTATAACCTCATGGACTAGGTTTTCTAACATCTTATCTTTCTCGAATCCACTAATATCCCAAACTGATTCTGATTACAATTTCCTTTGACAATTACTAACAGTAACATCTTTGCCCTCATCTAGAGCAATTCTATTACTGTAACTTACTTTTAGGTCCTCTTGCCTTACATTAAGTAGGCTTGCCAATTAGCCTTATAATTTATGGTATGTTAGAAAATACTTTTAACTAACAATTCTTCCAAAATTAATGTCAATCATACTTGTTATTACAATTATTATCCTAAAAGACTAGTCACTAATACATCAAAATTCATTCCCATGTAAAGGAATAACAACAGAACATATAGTTCTGACACTAACACACAACTAAGTAGTGTTGGGATCAAATAATAACTAATTGTTTCTTTCAAAAATTAAGAACTTACCAGCAGCTACATCTGAAGTTTCTGCTCTTTCTCCTTAGCGCCTGATGGGCCTCATTGGTGCACTACCATATTCGGGTTGATTCACGTGTTATAGTGGTGAGGAGTACTAACTCTATTTCTATCTTGACTCTGATCGACGTGCATGAACTCTGGAGAGCGGTCGAGGTGGTTTAGTACAATCTTTAGCAAAGTGTCCAAGTTTTCCACAATTGTAGCAGGCTCCAGAGGTCTTATAGCATATCCCACCATGATATCTTCTACAAGTTTCACATAGGCGGGAAGGGTAGGAACTTCTAGTTGTTCGACGACTGGACCTTGGTGGTCTCTGTCTTAATGATCCACCTCTATCGTATCCCTGAGCTCGGGGTTCCTCAAATTCTTTTCTCTTTCTCAAATTACTGTTCGAGCTTTGACCCATAGGTTTCTCCCTCTTTTTTATTTCATGTTGCCCTTGTGGGGGTTGGGTCTGTACTTGGGCTTGGGCTGACAGATTATCAGCCATTTGTTGGAAGAAAGTGGCCATTTGCTGGGCCATTTGTGCAGTAATTTGTACTGGTAAAATTGGTACAGTCGGGCCTTCGACGTTTTGTGGAGCTGGGGCCTCAGCTTGTTCTTCTGCGATCACAGACTGTTCTATTGTCTCATTCTTCTCTTCCATATCTCTTTACAAGATTTTCTATTCCTGTACAACCAACATAAGGAGATTCCTCTCCATTAGTTCATATTTATGATGTAAATGTACTATATGCATCAAACATTTGAGCAGTCGTAGTTACCGACAAAAAGATTTCAAATTCACAGTTCGAAATTTACTTTAAAACCATTTCTCTGATACCACTAAAACATGTCACACCCTACGCCTCTGTAAGGCATAACATGATCCCGTAGTATACCTAATGAATTACCAACTCCGTCTACTGATAACCCATTAAATACACTACAAGGGATTTTTTAAAAACTTTTCTTACTTCTTTTACAGTGGTGAGTACTATTTACAGGTGTTAAAAACCTTTTTGAACTGAAGTGGTAGAACTAACACATTTGAATTATTTGGAATTTTTGTAAAAATTTTGGCAGAGTGCCATCTGTATTTTGGATAAAACAGTTCTTCAGAAAACCTGTAAAAAGCACTTCAATATATATTTTCAAATCTCAACTCCAACATATTCTCAACACAACATTTTTCTCAACTCAAATCCACAGTGATTTTTCAAGGACTGAGATAAAAGAAATATAATACAAAACTATTCAAGTAAATGCAATCTCAAATTTACATTTACAATAATTTACATTTAATTACAAACCAAAATATTTTACAAGAGTTTCTATATAACTGCTCAAATAATTTACATACATATTATTACATGCATACATCAAAACCTATGTACATGGGTATACCTATGATATACCTGGAGCTGATCTGAATATATCTTCAAGGAAATTTACTTACTGCTCTATGCTCTTCTTACCTGCGACGAGATACAAAGCTATCATTGAGTGGTGAACTCGATGGTACACAACTATAATTTAAAACATAGTACAATATACATTGACAAAATTCTGATAAATAATTTGGGAATCAATACTCATCAAATTCCAAAACTCAAAATATTCATTGCCAATAATGTAAATCATTTGTATAAATGACATTGATCACAAAATTCAATTTATCAAATCATGACTAACCATTTAAATAATTCTAACGAAATCAATTATACATAAACCATAATGGAAATCAAAATTCCTTACCATTCAAAAGCCATTCTGTATCTCAAAAATCATTATGTATTTCAAAAATCATACTGTATCTCAAAAATCATACTGTATCTCAAAACTCATTCTTTATCTCAAAAATCATTCTTTATCTCAAAAATCATTCTTTATCCCAAAAATCATTCTTTATCTCACTAACCATGCAAGACTAATCCGAAAGGGCCATATTCGATGTGATTCTAACTCCCTATGGTCGGGGAGGTCGAATTAGATTCTAACCCCCTATGGTCTGGGAGGTCGAATCATCGTGCACAGTACCATCACAATAATGAATCTTCCGCAAGGGCCATAATGATAAAATAAACTTAGATCTAACCTCAAATCAGAGGAAAATCTAAGCACATTACGCACACCATGGTAATCAAAACACAACTAACTCCATTGTCTTCTCAACAAATGAGAGAGACGGGTAATAACCTAGTCAAGCATCTATAGTGAGATATAAAACAATATCACAATCCATTTAGTGAGCACAAATCACAATACAATTCAATTCAAAGTCAATTTCAATATCCAATAAAGTTTTATGCTCATCACAATTCAAATCATACAATTGCATTTTTCCATGAAAATTGCCATCACAATTCAAAACATGTTCTATCACAATTTTCTAAAACATAATTTATTCAATCCATAACAATGCTTAATACTTGTGAAAATACCATTTCACAAAGCTAAATTCATACCTACTATAACAATTTCAATAATCATTGAATTAAATCCAATGCTTGTTAAACATAATACATAAGAAAAATATGTCATTTAATCATATGAAATATTCAAAACAAAATCAGTTAAAAACTAGTTGTGCACAAACCTCTGATAATTGTCTCCTGGTCTGGACTCAGTGTTTCCTTCCCTTTTCCTGAGTCTTTGGTAACTGAGAAACACAATTTGAAGTGTTTCAGTACTAAATTAAACTGTCTCTAACGATAATGTTCAATAAGTAATTCACTGAAGGCTATTATTTGCTCAATTACCTAATATACCGACCCTCGATGCATTTAAGGTAAATTAGGTTTTGGTGTGCTTAATATGTCACATTCGATAGGGTTTTAGGGTTGGTACGTTTTACCAAAGTCATTTCCTTGTTCAGTGCATTTTAATGCAACTTGCTGGATTCCGGGATACTAGTTTAACCTAGCCGGACGACCTAGTTCCCTCGGTTTTCGGGTTTCGGTCAAAACTACAAACTTGTAGATCTATGTCTTATTGCACGCGGGGCAAAATTTCAGGTCAATCCGAGTTAAGTAGACCAAGTTATGGTCATTATACTATTGCTGGTCAAATGGCATCAAATTAAGTCAATTTTAGGTCAATTTGGTCAACTTTGGTTCGGCCAGTTTTTGGACCCGAACTTGTGCAAGCTTTTTGACTTGCTTCTGGTCATTTCTGGGTTTTGGTGTCTTCATAAGACTTGTAGGTATGGGTCTTAACTATTCATGGTTAAAATTTCAGGTCAATTGGACCTGTTTTGAGTGAGTTATGGCCTAAACACTCACTGCTGCCCAATTGGTCATTTTTCAGGTCCTAATTGCACCTAATCCGAATTGGTCATTTTCTTAGGTCACCTTGCAAGCAGAATTTTGGTATGTTTTCTCAATGAAAGTTGGCACATTTTGTGCCTAGTTCCACCTCCAATTGGTCTCATACCAATTGAGGTTACACATTTAAAATTATTGGCTAAAATGTACACTGCCCTTGGTTACTTTGCTTAACACACATCAATTACACACATTTACCTTGCAATATGTTTACTTCCCTACCAAATCTGTTTTGGTACATTAACAAAAACACATTCCCCTTTACATTAACATCATTTTGGGCAGATTACAATTATCCTCAATACACCAATTAACACTCAATTTACAAGTTCTAAGTACAATCACATACACACCTAACCATTACAAATTTTTGCATATACTTTACACAACAAGTTCATATACATATCTATCAATCCTTCTATGTCAATATTCTGCCAACACTTCCATATAATACATACATTTATTCAAGTGTCCCCAAGCTGCCGAAAATCTTCTTCAACACCAAATTGTCCTACAATTCATCAATTCCCATCCAAGTGCCAAAAATCACCATATAAATATGAAGTAATTCACTAGGTTTATTAAATCATCATAACTAACATAATTCTCATCAAATATATGTACAATTACTTCATCAATACATGATTACATGGCTGCCCAAAAATGGATATCTCAATACTCTTCAAACTTAAAAGTTTCCTTCACAAAACCAACACCCATAACATGTATACAAAGTTTATCAAAGAAATCTTCAAAAATGCTAACTTACCTTATGGTTGGAGCTTGTTAAACCTTGCTTAAACTTCTTAAATTTGGTATCAAACTCTTCCTTGTGATGTGTAGACAAACTTTAATGAAGAACCCTAGGTGATTGGAGTTGAAATGGAGGAGTGTTAAGTGAGCTTGAAGAAAATGGCCATGGAGTTTTCCTTTTCCTTCAATTCGGCATGGATGGAGCATTTGGAGAAGATGAAGTTTCTGATTGCATTTTAGGTGTACACATGTCCCACTTAACTCTTAGTTTATTCCTTTAGTGGCCCACTCACTCACTTAATCATATAATATGTTAAACTTTCACTTAATCCCACATTAAACCCTTAATTCTCACTATTTACTTTAGGTACCACTAAATTAATTTTTCATTTTATTTTCTAAGTGTAATATTATTTATTTTTAATGGACATTTAGGTCAAAAGACACCTCGGGATGTCAAATGACCATAATGCCCCTGTTCGGGTTGCATTCCCGATTTTTAGAATAACACTGGGTTTTGTCTGTTTTTCGATTTCTCACTTTTCTTTGTACTAATTATTTAATTTTTCTTTGATCTTTCTAATGATATTTATTCTTCAATAAGGGTCTATTTAAGTCCTAAAAATGTTTTCCAGGGTTCCCCGTAGTCCAGGGCTAGTCAACGGTCCACGCCGTGACTTCCCGGTGCGGTCACCCATCGCTAGGATTCCCGGCTTGCTTAACTTGGCTACATTTCTTTGCTATTATTTTTCCTTTTTTTTTCTTGTATTTTCTTTTCTTGTATTTCATTATTTTATGTCTCCCCACTCATATTGAAGTGTAGTTCTAGGCATCCTAGCTGTCCGGACAACACTGGTCACCGGAGCAGCAGAACGCACTACTGAACTTAGGGGTGTTACAAAAGAGTTTAATTGATTAATTAAATAGGTTTAGTTTGCAATTAGATTACAAAGTCCTTAGCATGGCTTGAAACCAAATCTAGATTAATGGATGTATAGTATAAGTTAATTTTATATTTAAAGTATTTAAATATGAATTTAATTATGAGAAATTAATTAATAGAGATTAACTAATTAATTTGTATTTGATATAAATTGATTAGAAGAAGAGAAATAATTATTTTGGGTTGAGAACTCAAAATTAAGACACAGGGGTATTTTAGTCATTTCACAGGGTGACATGTGGCACCATGAGATGGTGACATGTGGCACCATGAGATGGTGACACATGACACTACACATAAGCTTGCCAATTGTCTTTTAATCATGTAAGATGATCAAAGACAAGATTAAATCTTAGTTTGACACTTGGCACAATATGATTGGGTCAATTAAACTAAGAATCAATCAGAATGTGACATGTGGCAAATGTTTTAAGTGGTGACCTAGCTATATAAGGGAAATGATGATAAGAAAAAATGCAATCTGCTATTGCTTTCATTTGTGCTGCCACCTTTGAGACTCCTTCCTCTCTTCTTCTTCATCTCTCAGTAATTCAAAGAGAATTGCTAACATTCTCTTGAATTAAAAATACTAGAAATCGTTTCTAGTGTCCTGTATACATCTGTAATCTCTCAGAAGGTAAAACTTGAATTTCTAATTGATTTGAAAGGCTTAAGAAGCTGTTCAAGGGGCTCAGAAGGTAAAACTTGAATTTCTAATTGATTTGAAAGGCTTGAGAAGCTGTTCAAGGGGCTGCCATTGGTGATCTTGGTGTGGATAAGCTAGGGGGACAACATCTGGTGTAACACCCCTCACCCGACTATAGTGTAGTCGAGCGAGGTATGCTACATTCAATGCCAGAGCACCCTAATTTATCTCACTTTATTTTTTTAAAAATTTTGTTCTCGTTATATTTAATATCGATTATTTTCCGACAGAGAAACTAACGGAGTTTCCCCTATTTTATTATCGTTTGACGTGTTTTACTATTTACTTGTTTGAAAATTCAACAATATTTTCCAATAATAATCTCATCCATACTCATATCATCATTTCAAAAATAATTATTTAATTCAAATCCATACTCATTGGTACAAATTCATTCATGCTCCATTCTTATAGCAAAATTCTCAAATTTCCATTAATTTACATGATTTGAAATAATTACATAAATCCTTAATTTACACGATATACAAATTAATTACAATTTGCTAATTTACATTACAATATAAGGAATAAATAACATACACAAAATACATGATATGCTTAATGTGAGCCCTATCTACATGCATTGCTGAAGAGGTGATAACCTTTGATACTCTGCAGATCAGAACTCCAAAAATTTCTGTTTGATATTCGCTGGGCTTTAACTTCAGTACCTGCTCGAGGAAACAAATCCATCGCGCTAAGTATTGCTGCTTAGTGGTGCAATAATATAGCAAGAAAATAATACACAAATGAAGGTAGAAATAAACCATAGTTTGAATAATTTAGATTTATAATTAATTTAGTTTCTAATATTAACTGTCCTCTATCCTGCCATGTTCTTCTTTGGAGGTGCTCAGTTCAGAAATTTGCATTAATGATGTACCAGATACGATTAATCTAAAATTTAAACTTATACTTATATTCTTATGTATGTCACATTTGTAATGTTATTAAGTTACAATTCTCCTACTAGTCTTTTTATCACTTCCTTGATACTTTCTAAGTTGTTTACAATCATTTCGTAATATTTAAAAAAAAAAAAATTTATAACTAATTTCATTTACTTCAGACCATTCTAAGAAACAAATTTTTGGTGCTAATCTAATTTATTTCAGAACTTCATACTCATTTATTGGCTTTCTAGCATTTTTAATTGCTAATATTCGTAACTTATTTTAATAAATTAGACTGCCCAAGTAACCTATGATAGGCTGACTAAACTGGATAACGGGTCGTTGGCACTGTACACCATAGTGCCTCGGGTCATCATACCATGGGACGCAGAACGTCAATCACGTATGCATTCAGTATGGCTAAAAGGCCATGATATCACATAATCGGACATAAAAGCCATGAGTGCGGGCATAAAGCCATGAATACGGGCATAAAGCCATGGATACAGTACTGCTAAAATAATAACCTATTGGCATGCCAAACTATCCAATCTGACACACATGTCTAGGCAATACAAGGGCACATAATATCATTAAATATTAATATATTGTGTTTTATGACTTCATTATTTCATGATAAATTTCAATTATAATTTATACATTCATTTGATCATTTATATGATCACAATTCACATCAATTATCCTTTTATACCATTGTACTCAAAGTATTTTTCCTTTTTATAATAATGAGAACTAATGTCTCATTCATACATTAATATGGCTCATTTATTCATTCATTATGTTATTCATATTGATCACAATTCAAAACAATGGTTCACATGTACCATTGTATTCAAAACATTTTTCCTTTCTCATTTATACATTCGAAAATCTACTTATGTAATTACAAATTTTTTATTTCAAGTTGAATTACTAATATTTTATGAATTCTATTTGTGATGGGCATATAAGCCCTAACTACCTATTCACATCAATTAGGTGGTTTACTTTTCATGTTTCAAGAAATCCATTAACATTTCATGGATTTCAAATTTATGGCCGTAATTTCCCTTTAACAATATAGTTCTTACACTTTGTGTCTTTGTATTACCATTCACATTACTATTCACTCAAATTGTTGACTTTTAATACATAATAAATTTAATGAACCTAAGTTCACCAAGATACCACATTTTACATTCTAAAGTTGTTGGTATTGGTTGCCAATACCATTTCAAAGCTTAGTATTGGTTACTTTACAATTTTCAAATTTAAAGCATTAAATTTACTGTTCCATTGGTCATTTGTACAATAGGAATTTGATAAAATTGTCTTCATGAAAGTTGTTATTATTGTGTCTAGTTGCATTTCTTTTTTTGAATCACTCTATTTGGAGTTTTGTAGCTCAAGTTATGGCCTAAACACCATAACTGGCCGGATTGCAAATTTCCAAATTTTTCTGGGCAGAACCAATTCTGCAGGTTTTGTACACTAAATATAGGTCAGTTTTTGGACATGTTATGGTCAAAATTTGGGTTTGTTTTCTACATGAAAGTTGTAGGGCTATATCTCAGCTTGATGCTGGTAAAATTTCAGGCCAATTGGACCCTTCTACACTGAGTTATGACCAAATGAATAAATACTGTTCATTTAGTCATTTTGCCCAGGTAGAATGTAAGTCACCCGGATTAGGACAATTTTTAGGTCAACTTGGTTTGGTTTTCTGGGTAGGGTTTTTTCACCAAAGTTGTGCCATTATGTGTCTAGTTTCATGTCCAATTGGCCTTGCACCAATTGAACCTATACAACTCCATTTATGGCTACCCAAACCTGCTGGACTCACAACCAATCTTGTAGGTCACCAAGGGCAACATGCCTAAACTCAACTCCATTATCCTTACTCACTTCAATTCCTCCTCACACACATTCAAATGGTCACTAATTGACCATTAGAATGTTAATATACCATTATATGAGCAAACCCTAACTTCATGCCTCAAACTCTAGTTTTCAAAACTCCATTCATGCACATATACATCAATTAAACATACTAATTCATTATCACTCTACATATACACTTCAAACACCACCTCTAATCCACTTTAATCCATCAAAATAATCATAACTACTTCCCCCCATACAGCTGCCAAAATTTGTAGAGGCCTAAACATGCACATATTTATTCAATTTTCTCAATTTCCTAACATAAATAATGTTACTAGCACAAAATCTAAAGAAAAAGAGAAGAAATAGGCACTAACCCTTGTGTGAGCAGAATTTTCCCTCATCCAATCTTAAATTTTCCTTCACTTTCTTGGCTTTTTTTGATAGCCAAACACTTTTTCAAGAGGTGTAGACAAGTTTTAATGAAAGATGCTTAGGGTTTAGTAGTGAGAATTCACGGGAAATAGAAGAAAGAGATGAAACAACACTCATGGAGGTTGAGAGAAAAGTGTGCCGACTGAATGGGGAAGATGAGTGCAGAATTGTTTTTCATTTTATCTCATTTTTATTTAGTTTTTATCCCTTTTAAGAGGCTTATCAAGTTGTGATTGGGTGGAGGAGAGTGTTTCATGACATCATATGATGTCATAATTCCTAATTTCTTTTATTTTTCTTTCCTTTTCTTTTCTACTCATTTCCAATTCAATTTTTAGCAATATTTATTCATATTTTATATCATAATAATTATTTACTTAACTAGACAAGTCGGCCAAAAATTATCTCTGAAGACGAAATGACCAAAATGCTCTCTGTTTGGACTAACAGATTAAAATTGTCTGTACCAATTGAAAAATTTTTCTAAACATTTTCTTGGTATTCTAATGCTATAGAAACCTCAATGACTCTTCTCTGGAGTCTCAAAAATTATTTTATGAATTTTCTCCTAGGTTTAGGGCTTCTAGTTGCGAAGACCGCAACTTCCCACTAGGTTACTCATCGCTAGGGCACCGGCTCATTTAACTTGGTTGTATTTTATTTCTAAAATTTTTCCTAAATTTTTCTTATTAATATTTGAGTTAATTATGGTTCCTCACTTTAGTTTAAATATTTTTCCAAACGTTCTAGCTATCCGGACCGACATCGGTCATTGGAATAGAAGAATGTGTGGAATTGCTACAGTGAGGGTGTTACATCTGGTGTCCTAGGCGCATCTCAAAGGTGCCAAACACACTGTAGTGCATCAAAAAGGTTAGTGCACTTGTTCTTGATCTAATCTAGGGTTCTAATGAATTAATCTATTAATTCTAAAATCTTAAATGGCAAATGTAGATCGAAAATCATATTAAAAGTGTTTTAATATGCTGTTTATCATTGAAATCAAATAGATAAAAATGAATCTTGCATGATGCATGTGACCCTAGATGGAAAATTTTGAATTCAATGATCTAAACTTATATTTTTCATGCTTCCATTCCTTCAATTGGTATCAAAGCCACTATATTTGCCATTTAGATTATTGATTATATGATTTAATTGTGTGTTTTGATCATGAGATGATAGATCCATTACTGATTGCAAAGGAAAGGTGGCAGCATGGTGTTGAACACCAATGGTGCGCACACTTTGTGGTCTCCAATGGTGTGCGCAAGATTTGGGTTTTTCAATCTATAATTGTTGTATGATCTAAAAGCTCATCCTATGAATAATTAGGAGTTTTAAGCACACAATTAAATTTTGATTCAAATATGAATTTTTAAATTTGTTAGAATGTGATTCAAATCTGAATTTTTAAATTTGTTTGAATGTGATTCAAATATGAAATTTTAAATTTGTTTGAATCACATTCAAATCTGGCTTTTTAAGTTGAATATGAGATATTCAATTTAATTTAAGTATGTATATTTTATTTAATTGTTAAATAGTGATATGCATGATGGATGATCATGGACTATAAAAGACCAATGTGATTGGATTTATTTCTTTTATGTTTCTTTGGGATTGTAAATTAATTAATTTATTTCAATTTATTTTGGGCATGTATTATAAAGGTTGTAATATTTTTGGGTTGTAATTTCATTTATTTAGTTCTTGTAAATTCGCCTTGGTATGCCAAGGATTACTTTTTAATTGGATTGCAAGAAGATCAAGGAGGTCAAGAGCATTGGTGGGACTAGTGGGAGGAATTCAAGATCAAGTGTTGATTATGTACTCCTTTAGCAACTCTTATAATATGAATAAATGAAATGCACCTAGGGATGTCCTGATTCAATTCTTGGTGGCTCAGAACTGAATCCCTTAGAAAGTCCATGATCATACCATATTTATTATTATCCATGAATGCATGAGATGTATGAGAATGTATGCAATTATATGATATATGCATGCTAATTGGATAATGTGCAAAGTGAGACCATAATAGTAATTAGGACGACCACAAAATCTTCCAAACAAATGATTAAGTTGGAAATGATATAATTAAAGTAATTATAACATGGGCCCTCCATTGAGGCAATTATTTTAAGAAATTTTAAATACTTGCATAAGATGCAATTAATTTAAGAGATTTTCTTAAGAATAATTGTTAAGTATGAGATGTTGTAAATATGTAAATGGTTTGGTGGCCAATATTGGATGTACCTGAGGACATTAAAATTATTTGTATAATTACTGGCTCAATGGGATCAACTTAACTAATGCAAAATAAGTCAATAATAGATGTACCTAAGATTTTGAGCATTAGAGGCTAGGTAAAGGATTGAACCTCACATGAGATGTGATGGGCAAGGAGTTGCTCACTTATAGTTTATTGTAATTCCAATAATGGATGTACTTGAGGATGATCAATAGAATTATAAAAATTTAATCACCCACTAGAAATCCATCCAACTAGGATTTCCATTTTCTACTTTGGAAGTGTAAGATTCGCTAAGTTAGTGGGAGGACCAATTTGATTAAAAGATCATAATTATTTTGGTTAATTACATGATACATTTACTAATTAATCTAGTTATTTTATGCAGTTAATTTTCTGATAATAATGAGCACACCACAACCACCACCATCCAATATCCTTGCAAGCATACTTGATCGCAATAGGTTGACAGGACCTAATCTCTCTGATTGGCTAAGAAATTTGAACTTGTTCTAAACCTTGAACATATAGGATATGTTCTAGACTCAAATGTTCCTGGTCCTTTACCTCCAGAGGCCACTTAAGAGGAATATGAAACTTTGGACAAGTGGAAGGAGTATGATATGAGAGCCAAGTGTTACATACTTGCTTCTATGAATAATGAGTTACAAAAGCAGAATGAGAACATGCAGAGTGCGAGTGAGATCCTCCTTCACCTACAAGAGTTGTATGGTGAGCACAGTAGGAATGCTAGGTGTGAGATATCTAGACAGCTGTTCCGCATGAGGATGTCTGATGGACAGAATGTTGGGAATCATTTCCACAAGATGATTCAGCTGATTGAGCAGCTGGAACATCTTAACTTTAACATAGATTCCCAACTGCAAACGAATTTAATCTTTCAGTCCCTTCCTGAGTCTTTTGGGAATTTTATGACAAATTTTCATATGACTAAGCAGGAATGCACCTTGACTAGTTTACTTAACATGCTGGTTATTATCCAAAAGAATATGCCAAGCAATAAAGGAAAAGATGTAGCTTTGATTGCATCTTCTTCTACTAGAAAGTTCAACAAGAAGAAGGGCAATAAGAAAAAGAAACCTCAGATTCTTGGTCCTTCCAAGAAAATAGCTAAACAGAAAGAGAAGACTAAAGTTGATGAAGGCAAAGGAAAGTGTTTCCACTGCCAGAAGGATGGGCACTGGAAAAGGAACTGCCCAAAGTATCTTGCTTCTCTGAAGGACAATAAGGATACACCTTCGGAAGGTATGTCCATATCTTGTTATTTACATTCTGATGATACTCATAGTTCATCTACAGCTTGGGTTTTAGATACTGATGCCAGTTCTCATATTTCTTATGATAGGCAGGAACTAGCAAATAGTAGCAGCTTGCGTTTTCAAGATGTTGAACTCCGGATTGGCGATGGCTCAACTGTTGAAGCTTTAGCCATAGGATCTAAATCTTTTTACATGTCTGGACATATTTTCTGTTTGGATAATATTTTATATGTACCTGATGCTTTTAAGAACATCATTTCTATATCTAGTTTGACTAGAAATGGCTATGAATTTTAGTTCACAGATGATGTTTACAATATTTATTTTCGAAGTAAATATGTTGATTCGGGTTATATGAATGATGGTCTTTATTATTTGGATAATAATGACAAACACAAAATGAATGCAAGTGATCTAAATGAATGCAATTCCATGATGAAAATCAACTCAAGTTCAAAATATATTTAGTACTTAAGGTTATGTCATGTTGCAGAAGATAGGATTACAAAACTGGAGAAAATGGGGATTCTATCCTCATTGGGTTCTGAACCTACTCCAACCTGTGAATCCTGCCTTCAGGGCAAAATGACTAGATCACCCTTTGTTGGATAAGGGCTATAAGCTGAAAATATTTTGGAGCTAATACATAATGATGTATGTGGTCCATTTAAAGAAATGGCTAGAGGTGGTTTTCATTACTTTATTACCTTTACTGATGATAAATCAAGGTTTGGGTATTTGTATCTGATGAAATACAAACATGAATTCTTTGAAAAGTTCAAAGAATTTAAATCTGAAGTAGAAAATCAAACAGGAAAAAGTATTAAAGCTCTTTGATCAAATCATGGAGGTGAATACTTGTGCTAAATTTGATGAATACTTGAGAAAGCATGGCATTGTTTCCCAGCTAACTCCTCTACGAACACCACAGCTGAACGGTGTATCTGAAAGGAGAAATCGTACCCTATTGGATATGGTACGTAGTATGATGAGCTATACTGATATGCCAATCTTCTTTTGGGGATTTGCATTAGAATCAGCTTTATATATTCTGAATAGGATTCCATCAAAATCAGTATCTTCCACACCTTATGAGATATGACATGGAAGAAAACCAAGTCTTAAGCATGTTAAGATTTGGGGTTGTCCAACTTATATCAAAAAGCTGAACACTGATAAATTGGAAACCAGATTAGAAAAGGGTCAATTTGTTAGATATCCAAAAGATAGTTTTGGATATTATTTTTATTTACCTACATAACAAAAGGTTGTGATAAGTAAAGATACTACATTTCTTAAATAACAGTTTGTTCAAGAAGGAGGCAAAGGAAGGCAAAGAGAGTTAGAATTGGAGAATTCTGACCAACCAACAGATCAGATAGATATAGATCCATCTAGTCAGCCTACACCTATTGATGATACATCTACAGCTGTTCCTCGTAGAACAACCAAGGTATCTCACCCACCAGTGAGATATGGTTTCTTTCATGAAGAAGAACAAGAGTTGTCTACTCATGAAGAAGTAGATCATGGAGATGATCCACTTACCTATGAATAAGCTATATCAAATATAGGCTCTTCAAAATGGATTGATGCTATGAAATCCGAGATTGATTTCATGTATAAGAATCAAGTTCGGGATCTTGTTGACCCACCTGAAGGTATTGTACCTATAGGGAACAAATGGGTTTTCAAGAAGAAAATTGGTTCTGATGGAAAGGTAGAGACCTATAAGGCACGGCTAGTAGCAAAAGGGTTTTGCCAAAGGCAAGGAATCGACTATGAGGAGACTTTCTCGGCTGTTGCCATGCTTAAATCAATTAGGATTCTATTAGCAATAGCTGCATATTATGATTATAAGATTTGGCAGATGGATGTCAAAATAGCTTTTCTCAATGGATACATTGAAGAAAAAATTTTCATGGAACAACCTAGGGGTTTTTGAATCCCAAGATGGTTCCAAAGTGCGCAAGCTAAAGCGATCCATTTTTGGGTTAAAACAAGCTTCGAGGAGTTGGAACATCCGTTTTGATGAAGCCATTAAGTCATTTGGTTTCATAAAAAATGAGGATGATCCATTTGTATTTAAGAAGGTTAGTGATTGTGCTATCACTTTCCTTTTCTTATATGTGGATGATATTCTATTGATGGGTAATGATACAGGTATGTTGACAACTGTAAAGGTATGGTTGTTAAATACATTCTCCATGAAAGCTTACCGGAGGTAACCTATATTCTTGGGATTCGCATCTATAGAGATAGAGCGAAAAGAATAATTGGTTTATCCCAAAGTCTATATTTTGAAAAGGTGTTAAAGAGGTTTAACATGCTTAATTCCAAGAGAGGATTGTTACCAGTGAGACATGGTATCCACCTTTCTAAAGAGATGTCTCCAAAGACACCTGAAGAAAGAGATAAAATGGCTAGGATTCCATATGCTTCGGCTATTGGAAGTTTGATGTATGCAATGTTGTGTACTAGGCTGAATATCGCATATGCTGTTAGTTTGACTAGCAAGTATCAATCCAATCCAGGTTTGGAACACATGATAGCTGTCAAGAATATCCTTAAGGACTTGAGAAGAACTAAGGATTTATTCTTGATTCATGGAAGTGGAGACTTGCAATTGGATGGTTACACTGATTCTGATTTCTAATCAGATATCGATGATAGAAAGTCTAACTCTAGGTATGCGTTTATTTGTAATGGAGGTGCAGCCAGTTGGAAGAGTTCCAAACAAAGCACGACTGCAGATTCCACTACCGAGGCTAAGTATATTGCTGCATCAAATGCTGCAAAGAAAGCTGTTTGGATAAAGAAGTTCGTGATAGAACTTGCAGTAGTTCCTTCCATTGAGTCAGCAATTCCACTTCACTGTGACAACAATGGAGCAGTCATACAGGCAAACGAACCCCGGTCTCACCAGAAATCCAAACACATAGAAAGGCGCTACCACATTATCAGAGAAATAGTTGGGCGAGGCGATATAGCCATGCAGAAAATAGCATCAGCTGAAAATCCAGCTGATCCATTCACTAAGCCTTTGTCACAAGCACAGTTAGACCAATATCTTGAGAAGATGGGTCTAAGTTATTATAATGAATGGCTCTAGTGCTAGTGGGAGATTGATAGTAGTATGCCCTAGAGCATATCATTCAATATGTATCTTATACATGTTTTATTAATAAAAGACATTTTCACTTTTCCATTTACATAATATATTTATGTGTAATAGAAAAGGTCCATTGATATTTTGTTAGAAATTCTATTCTTAAGTTGTTAAGAATATGAGTGACAGTATTTCTAGCACAAAGTATCATAAATGGGTTCACAATCGAGGATACTTCACAATAAGGATATGACTTATCCAGAAAGATTGTAATCATGTTTTTTCCCAAGTTATTTATATGAGATGTAAATAAGATGGAATGGTGAGTCTCATGCTATATAACAAACATGATAGGCACTTATACATGATAAGTAGGCTGAACCAGTGACATTTATGACAAACACATGGAGTTTACTCTTGTCAATGTATTGTCATAAATCATATCAGTGCATATAATCTTTAGACCTGAGATAGCACAGTTATCTTATATATAGGTGATTTGAGTTTGATACTGCTTTCATACTTGTATTGTGTATAGGTATATGGGCATGTGTTGGCTCCTTCTAGTTATATATGGAGGTAGGTGTTGATCAAGATGGAATCTGTTACCCTAAGTAAATAGGGATAAAATCCTATGTTCATTTAATTGTTCTTGATGTTTCAAGTTCGTGGCCATGATAGATAGATTTAATCAGAAAAGAGTTTCTGATGAGAAAATCTTTTAAATCAAGAACTGGAATTAAAAGAGAACATAATATTCATAGCAAATGGGGTTTGACATAAACCATGATTCCAGCTCGAATTTGGATTTTGTAACAGAGAGATTCTAGTGCATGGTAACATATGATTATAGGCTCCTTTAACGTAAACCTTATTACTGATTGGGTGGCCATGGCATGCTATGCTATGAGGTGCATAAAATGATTTAGAGAAATCATTTATGGTAAGAAAGAGTTCTGATGATATTAAGAGTTCACATCATGTCTCATTGCTAATTAGTGATAAGCCTAGTAAGTCACACACATAAACAAGCAATCACCAAATTAAATATGATTTAATTAATTAATTAAAGATTTTAATTGATTAATTAAATAGGTTTGGTTTGCAATTAGCTTGCAAAGTACCTAGTATGGCTTGAAACCAAATCTAGGTTAATGGATGTATAGTATAAGTTAAATTTATATTTAAAGTGTTTAAATATGAATTTAATTATGAGAAATTAATTAATAGAGATTAATTAATTAATTTATTTTTGATATAAATTGATTAGAAGAAGAGAAATAATTATTTTGGGTTGAGAACTCAAAATTAAGACGCAGGAGTATTTTGGTCATTTCACAGGGTGACATGTGGCACCATGAGATTGTGACACATGGCACTACACATAAGCTTGCCAATTGTCTTTTAATCATGTAAGATGATCAAAGACAAGATTAAATCTTAGTTTAACACTTGGCACAATATGATTGGGTCAATTAAACTAAGAGCCAATCAGAATGTGACATGTGACAAGGATTTTAAGTGATGACCTAGCTATATAAGGGAAAGGATGAAAAGAAAAAATACAATCTGCTATTGCTTTCATTTGTGCCACCACCTTTGAGACTCCTTCCTCTCTTCTTCTTCATCTCTCACTAATTCAAAGAGAATTGCAAACATTTTCTTGAATTAAAAATACTAGAAATCGTTTCTAGTGTCCTGTATACATCTGTAATCTCTCAGAAAACAAAACCTGAATTTCTAGTTAATTGGAAAGGCTTGAGAAGTTATTCAAGGGGCTGCCATTGGTGATTTTGGTATGGACAAGCTAGAGGGACAACATCTAGTGTCCTAGGCGCATCACAAAGGTGCCAAACACACTGCAGTGCATCAAAAAGGTTAGTGCACTTGTTCTTGATCTAATCTAGGATTCTAATGAATTAATCTGTTTATTCTAAAATCTTAAATGCCAAATGTAGATCCAAAATCATATTAAAAGTGTTTTAATATGCTATTTATCATTGAAATCAAATTGATAAAAATGAATCTTGCATGATGCATGTGACCCTAGATGAAAAATTTTGAATTCAATGATATAAACTTATATTTTTCATGCTTCCGCTCCTTCAGACACACCATTGTTCATTGAGAACAACATGCCAATAACCACACGCAAAAACTAAATAGAAAATCAACAAAATTGAGCAAACCCATAGCTAAATCCAAAATTAGAATCCATGATTACTCAAGAAGGGAAGGCTTGGAGGAACATAATCGAAATTGAGTACACTATAGAGAGAACTAAGGGAAGACGTGGGAAGGGAAAGGCAAAAAAATAAGAAGAAGAAGAAGAAGAAGAAGAGGAAGAGGAGGAGGAGGAGAAGGGAAGTGAAGAAGTTAGTGGGAATAGGATAGAAGAATTGAAGAAGATACTTACTTTGAAATAGAAAATGTCGATACAAGGTAAAAAAGAGTGAAGAAGTAATTAACTAAAGACAAAGTAGGCCTAATGTTATACCCAAAACTAAGTGAAAGTTTAGTGGGCCAAAGGCCTAAGGCTTAGGGATATAAGAAAAGTTGAGCCCATTAATTGGTTAATTTGGTTTTTTTGTAATTTTTTTTATTAAAATAACCGAATCGAAAACTAAATTTATCTAAAAATTAAAATTGAACCGAACTACTTATATAAAAAATCTAACCAATTGAATCAAATTGGTTTATTTTTTGGTTTAAACTGCAAAGTGTAAACTCCTTATTTCCACAATAACCAGGAAATGGTACCAAAAATTAATGGCCAATCAAAACCCCTCAATGTCTCTTTGCCCAGGTGCAAATTAAAAATCAACCCAATCCATAATAGAACCCTGAAAGAAAGTGAATAAAGCCTGAATCGAATCTAGAACAATTAAAGCCCCCACCTACTAATAACACAATCTCGAACTGCATGAAGGCATGACTCAACATTCATCATACATAATTCACAACTAGAATGAGTAGACAAATGCCAATGAAATCTCTCTTCATTAGTAAGGATGCGATCATGAGCAAGAAGTCATAAAAAGGCACAAACCCTTTAAGGGCCATCCTAACTCTAAACTAGCTTCCACACTCTACTTCTTGGCAAATCAACTTCAATGGCTAAGAAAGCACAACTAGTTTTAATAGAGAACTTCCCTGACATATTACTTCTCCAGAAAAAAGAATCTTCCCCTTTATGAAGTGCAAAAGGGTCAATTGTTGCTATCTCCATTAAAGAATCATTACTTAAAAATCCAACAAACTTTAGCCAATCATAAGCCCCCTCAATTGTAACATAGAAAATAAGCAAATCATTTAACATAGCTAAAGGAACATGCACAACAACTTTATCAAAAAGCTTATTATCCCTAACCCAACAGTCCCTCCAAAATCAAATTTACATCCCATCTCCAACAAACCAGCCCAAACCATTAATAAAAGAATTCTACATCCCTTGAATGCCCTTCCACAATCTAGAACAATTAGAGTATCTTGTCACCACTAGGTCATACAAATTTTGAATTTTATACTTCAACTTCAACACTTTCACCAACAAAGAAGATTAATTAGAAGTCAAGCCCTAGGCTAATTTCATAAAAAAAAAAAAAAGTGTTATTAACCACTTTCGAGTCCATCCAAACCATTAGAAGTCTTAGGCTGCTGAACTTAGTCCCATTTAACCAAAGAACGCTTGCATTGATCAGAAATATTATCCGCATATGAATTTGCGGCACACACACCATTAATTTTCCTACATAAAGTAGTCGATAGTTTGGAAGTCCCCATGGCATAAAAGGGAATAATGGCTAGGATCGACTGAGACAACATAATTATGCCTACTAGGGATAACCTCTGAGCATTCCATCCACCTAATCTATCCCTAACTCTCTTTAAAATATGCCTATAAGTCAATTTATTCACCTTTCCATCCAACAAGGGAACCTCTAAGTACCATCTTAAGTCCTTAATCTCTATATAACCTAACTTATCACTAATCTCCATTCTCTAATGTTCCTCTTCATTCTTTAAAAAAAAAATAAAGACTTTTTACCACTTACTTGCTGACCCGAATAGGCACAAATTTCATCAAGAATGCTAGAAATCAACTCTACTTGGTCCAAAGACATCTCTATAAATAAAATTAAATCATTAGCAAAACAAATAGGTGGGACAACCCTGAACATCCTTTATATAACTTAATTGGCTTCCAGCTCTTTCTATTTACCTCCTGTGAAATAGCCTGAGAAAGATGTTCCATACATTGAATAAATAAATAAGGGAAAAAAGATTCCTTAGATGAATGGCTCAAGTTGAAGTGCAAGAATCAGAAAAACCTTTGCATAGGCTAATAGGCCTAAATTAAGAAAAAAAAATTCGAATGTTCCATCTTCAGAATGAGAGTAAGCAAAGTAGAAATCATGGCCAAATTCAAACTTGAACCACCAAATAACCTATGCACCTCACTACAAACAAAGCCTCCTACCAAACTCCACTAAGACTTGAAAAAGCCTACATGAAGCTCATCAGGAGCTAGCGCTTTCCAAGGCTTTATCTAAAAAAGAGCATTCTTTAACTCTAAATTAGACACAAGATCTACTAGGGACTCGGTTATCTTTATACCACACTACAGAAACAGACCCTGAATAGGATAAATAGAAGAATTAAGAACTTTTTCAGAATACATGCTACAGAAAAAAACTCACTGCCATTCTCTTTAATTTCACTTGATCTGTCAAAGCATTTCCATCATTTGCTTTCAAATGCTCAATTATGTTCCTCTTTCTCCATTTTACTACTTTCAAGTGAAAATAGGTAGTATTACGGTCAATCACTACAAGACTACTAAAATCAAATCAACTTCTCCCTCATAAGAATACCATCTAACTCCCTCTTCAAATCCTTCTCCAAGTCAATTAAATGCATTGAATAACTTCTCTCTAAAGCCTAATGCACACCATTAATGTGAGCACTAAGATTCCTCTTTTACTTAAAAATTGCCAAAAAACTCTTTCTTCCAAACTTTAAGCTGGCCAGTAAAATTATTAATGGAATGCATAAGAAAATCACCCTCACTCCTATTAGCTTTTGTAAAAGAATTAAAGTTCTCATGCAAAAGCTAGGTAGTCAAAAATCTAAAACGACAAGATCGTACAATAGAAGGATGAAAACTCCAAAGTTAAAGTAGGATAGGATGGTGGTTAGATTCCACCCAAGGCAAGTGCAGTACAGAAACTTCCCCATATCTCACCCTCTAATTCGAATTACCTTTCAAAAAGATTACTCCTTTGCCAAGTGAACCTCGGGCCTTTAAAATTTAGTTCTATTAAAATATAATTATGAAACCAATCAATAAAAGAGTGACATACCCCATAGCAGCAACAAGTTTTAGTAGCATGCCCTAGAGCATATCATTTAGTATGTATCTTGTACATGTTTTATTAATAAAAAGGCATTTTCACTTTTCCATTTATATAATATATTTATGTGTAATAGAAAAGGTCCATTGATATTTTGTTAGAAATTCTATTCTTAAGTTGTTAAGAATATGAGTGACAGTATTTCTAGCACAAAGTTTCATAAATTGGTTCACAATCGTGGATACTTCACAATAAGGACATGACTTATCCAGAAAGATTGTAATCATATTTGTTCCCAAGTTATTTATATGAGATGTAAATAAGATGGAATGGTGAGTCTCATGCCATATAACAAACATGATAGGCACTTATACATGATAAGTAGGCCGAACCAGTGACATTTATGACAAGCACATGGAGTTTACTCTTGTCAATGTATTGTCATAAATCATATCAGTGCATATAATCTTTAGACCTGAGATAGCACAGTTATCTTATATATAGGTGGTTTGAGTTTGATACTGCTTTCATACTTGTACTGTGTATGGCTATATGGGCATGTGTTGGCTCCTACTAGTTATATATGGAGGTACGTGTTGATCAAGATGGAATCTGTTACCCTGAGTAAATAGGGATAAAATCCTATATTCATTTAATTGTTCTTGATGTTTCAAGTTCTTGGCCAAGACAGATAGATTTAATCAGAAAAGAGTTTCTGATGAGAAAATCTTTTCAATCAAGAATTGGAATTAAAAGAGAACATAATATTCATAGCAAATGGGGTTTTACATAAACCATAACTCCAGCTCGAATTAGGATTTTGTAACAGAGAGATTCTAGTGCATGGTAATATATGATTATAGGTTCATTTAGGGTAAACTTTATTACTAATTGGGTGGCTATGGCATGCTATGCTAGGTGTTAACCATAGTCTATGAGTTGCATAAAATGATTTAGAGAAATCATTTATGGTAAGAAAGAGTTCTGATGATATTAAGAGTTGATATCATGTCTCATTGCCAATTAGTGATGAGCCTAGTAAGTCACACACATTAACAAGTAATCATCAAGTTAAATATGATTTAATTAATTAATTAAAGAGTTTAATTGATTAATTAAATAGGTTTAGTTTGCAATTAGATTGCAAAGTCCCTAATATGGCTTGAAACCAAATCTAGGCTATTGGATGTATAATATAAGTTAAATTTATATTTAAAGTATTTAAATATGAATTTAATTATGAAAAATTAATTAATAGAGATTAATTAATTAATTAATTTATATTTGATATAAATTGATTAGAAGAAGAGAAATAATTATTTTGGGTTGAGAACTCAAAATTAAGACACAAGGGTATTTTGGTCATTTCACAGGGTGACATGTAGCACCATGAGATGGTGACACATGGCACTATACATAAGCTTGCCATTTGTCTTTTAATCATATAAGATTATTGAAGTAAAAATTAAATATAAGTTTGACACTTGGCACAATGTGATTAGGTCAATTAAACCTAGAGCCAATCAGAAAGTGGCATGTGGCAAGGGTTTTAAGTGATGACCTAACTATATAAGGGAAAGGATGAAAAGAAAAAATACAGTCTGCTCATTTTCTCTTTGGTGCTGCCACCTTTGAGCCTCTCCCCTCTCATCTTCTTCATCTCTCATCAATTCAAAGAGAATAGCCAATATTCTCTTGAATTAAAATTGCTAGAAATTATTTCTAGTGTTCTATATACATCTGTAATCTCTCAAAAGGCAAAACCTGAATTTCTAATTAATTGGAAAGGCTTGAGAAGCTGTTCAAGGGGCTGCCATTGGCGATCTTGGTGTGGACAAGCTAGAGGGACAACATCTGGTGTCCTAGGCATATCCCAAAGGTGCCAAATACACTGCAGTGCATCAAAAAGGTTAGTGCACTTGTTCTTAATCTAATCTAGGGTTCTAATGAATTAATCTATTAATTCTAAAATCTTAAATGGCAAATGTAGATCTAAAAACATATTAAAAGAGTTTTAATATGCTTTTTATCATTGAAATCAAATAGATAAAAATAAATCTTGCGTGATGCATGTGACCTTAGATGAAAAATTTTTGAATTCAATGATCTAAACTTATGTTTTTCATGCTTCTGCTCCTTCAATAGGAACACTCTTGCAATCTTCACCACTTAAAATAGCATTGAAATCACCTTTAAGCACCCAAGGTCCATTAATCCTACTCTCAATTCTAGTCAACTATTCCTATAAATAAATAAGCCTGCTAGGAATTGGATGACCACAAACAGCTATACAAAACATCGTGAAAAAACCACAGCGATAAATAACCATATAAACAAATTGCATATTATTCAAAAGTATGTCCACATGCAAAACATCATGCCATAACAACCAAAAACCACTTGAAAAACTTATAGCTTTCACTCGATGGGAATACTTGAACCCAATTTTCGAAATTACTTCATTAGCCCTTTTATAATTGATCCGAGGTTCTAGTAACACTACCATATCTGGATGATGATAAAAAAAACAAATAACTTAAGAGATCGAAAAAAAAAAAGGAGCTCAATGCCCTTGACAATTTCAAACCAACATAAACATCATAAAAACAAAAATAAAAAAAGAAAGCACTCATCATCATGGCAACATGTAAGGATCCAAAGGACCCTCCTCCTCATAGAATAATACTCGTCACCACTAGGGCTAACATACTCATCATCATCTCCACCTATCTCACCATCTTCCTTATCTTCAAACTAATCTATAAGCATTAAAGACGACGAAGGGGCATCCTAAGCCATTCTTGAAAAGGGAGAACGAGTCCCTCTATCATCTAGTGGTCCTAGAAAGAGATAAAAAATTAGCTCGCCCATTTAAAGGTTCCCAAAGTTGACTACCAATCTTTTCACCTTGAGAATTCTAAGGAGCCAAATCCATGGAGCCTGTATACTCATCAATAATTTGCACCGCAAAGTTACAAGTGGGATCTAGAGCAGTAGCCATTAGAACAATAAAGCCCATCCAAAATTTACTAGAAAGAAAAAAAACTCACTTAACTATAAATTCTTTCTTTTTGGGCTTATATTCTCTTTATCTCAAAGAGGACCATCAAGAGAGGTAGTCACCTTTGTCTTTCCCTGCAAGGCATCCTTCTTTACCACCCTAAAAATAGCCCATTTTCTACCCTGATGTTTTTTCCTCGTTCTATCGCCTGGCAAAGCCTAAAACGTCCCTTCCTAGATGTCCTAATACTTGCATCAAAAGAGCATAGGCATAACAACCCTTTCTTAATCAACTAGCAATGTAAAACGAGAGCCACCAACATTCTGGACATTTTCTTTTTAGACCTTCTCTTTTTGGGTATGTTTAGTTACCATTATCCATGACCTAAAAACCTGCCTCTTCATTATCCTTAGTTTCCCCACTAGCATGTGATTCAACAGTCCTATTTTTAGCCATTGTATCCATTTTCTTAGAGCAAAACGTTTCTTGATGCCCTACTTGGCCATAAAAGAAACACAAATTAAGGAGGCTTTCATATTCAATAGTCTTTAACTTACCATCCAACATGAATTTAGAAACAAGTGGTTCACTTACATCAATAAAAATTACCATTCTAGCAAATTTCCCCCTCACAAAATCCTCAATATTAAAATTTATTTTGATTACTTGCCCAATCACTTCATCTACTGCATGCAGCATTGCTAAATGATACATATGTAATGGTAAACCAAGTAACCAAACCCACACAACAGTAGAGTTAATCCTCAAGTTATTAACATCAAACTTGAGAAACCATGGTTACACCATTAAATAACTACTAAATAAAGTCCATGGTCTATCTAGTAAGGCACTCTGATAATCCTCTTCGGAGCAAAACTGAACCAAATAATGATTATTCCCAATGTTATGAACCCTAGTTAAACCACGATTCCACTAAAATTTCACCTTATTAGATAAAGCACAAAACCCTAGTTTCTTCCCCCACAATCTAACACAACAGAACATTTCATCGCTTTTCCAACCTTTATCTATGAGTGACTAAAAGTTTAACCATGGAAATAACTCCAGACTTGTCAATCATCATATCCTCATTAGAAACATGAACTCCTAAATAACCAAAAATACCACCCTCCTCCCCAATACCTTTCAAGACATTGTCTGTAAAAGTTGTAGCTGATTCCATATTAACGTCCAAGGCATCCCCTACCGGATCCTAATGCTTAAATTTCTTTGTTGCCCTATCACCAGCAACATCAGGTGGTAGAGCCTCATTTTCCAAAGAAAGTGGCTGCATACTTTTAAATTTTATATTTTTTCTGCAATCAGATATTAAAGCTCTATTTGGTAGCTAAAAAATTCAAAAATGCAAAGGATCCAACACCTGAAATTTTCAATTTCTCTTTATTTAGTACCAAAACCAAACAAAACCTCCTCTATGGTAATTCATAATTAAAGCCAACTCCATAAAATTTGATGCAAATATTTAATAAAAACCAAATAAGAAAATGCACCAAAGGATCCAAAACAAACCATGCGAAGAGGCTGAAGCATCCGCTCAATTGTTTGTGTAAAAATACAAGGAAAGCAAATTTGACAAAATGTGAAAAAAATTAAATAAAAAAATAAAACAATTTTTTAATGAATAAAAAGCTACAATAGCTTCTAAAAAATATACAAATCAAACACATCCTCATGAGATAAAAAAGCAAAATAGCAAAAGAAAGTAAGACAAAAAAAAAAGCTTAAACCAAAAGAAGAATTCCATCATTTACAAAACTTATGAAAATAATAAAAATAATACCTCGATTTCCTTTCAATTATCTAGCTATCAACAAAGGATATGAAAGATAGAAAAATGATACGAAAATCTTTTCTTTTTGCTTTTGATAGAACAAAATCGGATTAAAAATTTCAAGTGGTTAATAGGATTGAAATTAATAATTAAGGTGTGCTTATTCTTAATTAGTTTACTATACCATTAAAAAACAATTAAGAAAAATAAAAAGAAGACAATAAAAGGGTTCTTATAACCCTAAAGTGTATGTTGATACAAGATAATAAATATAAAAGACAAAATCTTTTAACAAAACTCCAGCATGTGAATCTCTCTCGAATATTTAGAGAGAGAAACTTTTCACTTTTCATCCTTTCTACAACTAGGGTTTCAAACCCTTTCTCTACCATTTTTGTCGGTTTTCCTCTACCCCTCCAAGTAGGGAAAGTTGATCCTTCCTCGCCTACTTCATGGGTTAGCTCTCCCCACCACTGGGTGGCTATATATATTAAAAAATTAATGTACCTGAGGGTGCAAAGTTAACAATTTTAAAATTTTTCTTTATCCTAGGGTTTCATGCATCATATAAACTATTTATTCTATTGTAAAATACATAATTTGGTCATAACAAATTATGTTTGAATTGGTAACATGCCTAATTCCCATTAGGAAACAAAAGCCCCAAATTTAACAAGTTAAAGGTTAGAAAAATTTATCCCTTAAGCGTAGAATCAAATCTAACACCGAATTCGGAGAGTGAAGACTACCAATTGTTGGTCCTCTAGCTTGTCCATATAAGCAAAGTGATCAAATCTCCCTTGAATCAACCAAAACTCTTCCTTGCTCTTCCTTTAGATTCGGCCAAGATTGGAAGAATGGAAGTTTTAGTTTTTCTAGGTTTTAAATGTATGGATGTGATGAGAAACACTTTCTTAATCTTTAATTTAAGAGTAACAACTTCTAATTTCTCTTGAATCAAGCAAGAAAAGGAAAGAAAATTTTAGCTATGGAGAGAGTATGTGTTTCGGCCAACTTAGAAGAAAAAAAAAAAAAAAAGATAATAATTTCTTTCTCTTCTTTATCTCTTAAAATCTAATTTCTTAATTATTATATAATTTATAAGTGTCCACATTTGATTTTTCAACTAAATGTGTTTTCTAATCTCCATTAAATCACTTGCCAAATTGATATAATTGAGAAATTAAAATTTTTATTTAATTAGTATTCAAAATACTAATTAATCCTACACTTTCTCTCTCCTTTGATCAAAACTAGTCAAATTGACCAAGTCAAACTAGTCAAATTAATCAAAATTAGTTCCCCAAATTAATCAAAATTAATTTCCTACCTTATGCTTAATTAATGAAGTTTATATTTAAACACTTTAAATATTAACTTGAATACTTTCATAAATAAATTTAGTTTCAAGTCATGCCAGAGATTTTGCAATCCAATTGCAAACTAAAAGTATTAATTCAATTAATTAATTAAACTATTTAATTAATTAATCAAATTAATTATGCTTTGATCATATTGCTCTTTTGTGTGGGACTTACTAGGTTCATCAACAATTGGCAATGAAAATAATATTAACTCTTTAATATTATTGAAACTATTTCATATTTAAAATGAAATTCTCTTTTCATTTAAGTTCTCATAAATCATAGTTGACATCTAGTATAATGTACCATGACTTCACAATTAGTTATAAATTATTCCCTAATTCATGAAACTTGATCATATATGTCATGCACTAAAATCTCTTCGTTACAAAATTTTGATTCTAGCAAGAGTCATGGTTCATGTCAAACTTTTATTGCTTTGAATTATATGTCCTCATTTTACTTCTAATTCTTGATTAATAAGACTGTTCGATTAAAAACTCTTTTCTGATTAAGTCTATCTGTCCTGACTAGAAACTTGACTTATCAAGAATAATTTAAATGGATATCTGATTTTATCCTTATTTACTTAGGGTAATGGATCTCGTCGTGATTAACACCTATCTCCATATATAACTAATCAGAGCTAACACATGCTCGTATACTCATACATAGTACAAGCATGAAGGCAGTATCAAGCTCAAACCAATTATATATAAGATAACCGTGTTATCTCAGGTCAAGGGATTATATGCACTATTATGATCTAGATGATTATGTATTGATAAGAGTAAACTCCATGTACATATCATCTTATGTCATTGGTTTGGCCTACTTATCTCATAAGTGGCCATTTTGTTTGTTATATGTCATGAGACTCACCATTTCATATCATTAGTATCTCATACTAATCATGGGAACAAACAAAGATGACAGTCTATATGGATAAATCTTATCCTGTGAAGTATCCAAAACTACAAACTATAATTTATAGTACTTGTACTAAAATATTCCGTCACTCATATTCTTAGCACTTTAAGAATGAAACATCTAACAAGTTACTAAAGGATATTTTCAATTAAATTTAAACCATTTAAATTCAAAAAAAAGGAATATATACCATTAAAAAGAAATAAATATTTGCAAGGTATAATTTTATAATATGCTCTAAGGCATACTACTAATATATATTTCTTTTAGTTATATGGTTAAGGTAGATTTATGTTACTGAAAGACGGCTTTTCTTAGTTGATCTACTAGTTTCTCTGTTGTTAGTTGTGTTATAGTTGTTTATGTTTGCAAGTCCATTTTGTTGGTTTAGTAACTCAGAGGACGCTAAGATGCCCTCTCTAAGGCTTTTAGTCTCACTTGGCTAAATGAGATTGTAAATGGCTTGAGCTCTACCTACCTCTTTTAGTCCTTTGGTTCATCTTTGGCCAATACTCCTCATTGTGTTTGGAAGGACTCCTAGTACTTAGCCATTGCACGGGAAGACAACTTTTAGGTGGGAGTCTTTACTTAATTATGATGGGTCTGCTTGGCTTTTGAATGGCAGTGACCATCCCTCTTTGAACATCTTAATGGAAAGAATGTCTTCAATGATCTTCGAATTCTCGATGTATCAGAGGTGTGCTGCTTCTGTGTATTCAAATCCTTTTTTCGAGTCAAGCACCCATTAGTCTTAAGGTTAATGGTGCAGGTTGGGGGCTTGCCTTTTTATGGACTTAGATGTTGAGGACTAACTAGGTTGCCTTTTTTATTTTCTTGACCATGGGCATTGTTCTGTGATTTGCTTGAAGAAGCGGAAGCATGGTGATTGGTTCATGGGAGCATTGAATTTCAAAAATTTTCTTCTAGGGTTTCATGCATCATGCCACATCTCTTATGTGCCTAATTAATTTCAATGTTCAATTGCATATTAAAACACTTTTAATATGTATTAGGATCTATGTTTGCCATTCAAGATTGTGAATTAATAAATTAATTCATTTAAACCTTAGTTTAAAACAAGAGTTTGAGCACTAACTTCTTTGATGCACTATGGATGCAATTGGCACCTTTAGGAAGCACCTAGGACCCCAAGTGTTGTCCCTCTAGCTTGTCCACACCAAGATCACCAATGGGCAGCCCCCAAATTAGCTTCTCAAGCCTTTGCCAACCAATTATAATTTGGATTTTGCCTTTAGAGAGGTTGTATGTGTGTATCGAACACAAGAAACAATTTTTAGCAATTTTAATTCAAAGGAATTTGGGTTATTCTCTTTGAATTGAGTGAGAAAAGAAGAGAGAAGATGGTGAACCCTTTGTACCATCCACTTTTAGAGAAGAAGAAGAATAATTTGTTTCTTCTTTCTTTTTCTTTTATACTTAGGTCATTAAGTCACTTAAACCCTATGCCACATGTCACCACCACATTGCATCTCATTTTTAATTGACTCAATCACATTAAGCCAAGTGTAAAAGCCAGACTTAATCTTGACTTTGATCACTTTGCATGATAGGAAGACAAATGGCAAACTTATATGATGCCATGTATCACTATCTCATGGTGTCACATGTCACCATGTGAAATGACCAAATTACCCTTATGTAATAATTTTGAGTTCTCAACCCAAAATCATTATTTCTCCTCTTCTAATCAATTTATATCAAATATAAATTAATTAATCTCTATTAATTAAATTCTCACAATTAAATTCATATTTAAACACTCTAAATATAAATTTAACTTATACTATACATCCAATAACCTAGATTTGGTTTCAAGCCATGCTAGGGAATTTGCAATCTTATTGCAAATCAAACTTATTTAATTAATTAATTAAACTATTTAATTAATCAATTAAATCACATTTTACTTGGTAATTATCTTTTGTGTGTGTGTGTGACTCAGTAGGCTCATCACTAATTGGCAATGAGATATGATATTAACTCTTAATATCATCAGAACTCTTTCTTACCATAAATGATTTCTTTTAATTATTTTAGGCATCTCATAGACCATGGTTGACACCTAGCATAACATGCCATGGCCACCCAATCAATAACAAGGAATACCTTAAATGAACTTATAATCATATGTTACCATGCACTAGAATCTCTCTGTTACAAAATCCCAATTCGAGCTGGAGTTATGGTTTATGTCAAACCCCATTTGCTATGACCATTATGTTCTCTTTTAATTCCAGTTCTTGATTAATTAGATTTTCCTATCAGAAACACTTTTCTGACTAAATCTATCTGATCTGGCCAGGAACTTGAAACATCAAGAATAATTAAATGAACATAAGATTTTATCCCTATTTACTTAGGGTAACAGATTCCATCTTGATCAACATCTATCTCCATATATGACTAGTAGGAGCTAACACATGGCCATATACCCATACATAGTACAAGTATAAAAGCAGTATCAAACTTAAACCACCTATATGTAAGATAACTGTGTTATCTCAGGTCTAAAGATTATATGCACTGATATGATATATGACAATGTATTGACAAGAGTAAACTCCATGTGCTTGTCATATACGTCACTGGTTCGGCCTACTTATATATATAAGTGCCTATCATATTTGTTGTATGGCATGAGACTCACCATTCCATCTTATTTAATAGCATGGGAACAAACATGATTACAATCTTTCTGGATAAGTCATGTCCTGTGTGAAATATCCTCGATTGTGAACCAATTTATAATACTTTGTGCTAGAAATACTGTCACTCATATTCTTAACAACTTAAGAATAGAATTTCTAACAAAATATCAAAAGACATTTTCTATTACACATAAATATATTATATAAACGGAAAAGTAAAATTGCCTTTTATTAATAAAATATATACAAGATACATACTAAATGATATACTCTAGGGCATACTACTAACAATCTCCCACTAGCACTAGAGCCATTCATTACAATATCTTGGATCCATCTTCTCAAGATATCGGTGTAACTGAGTTTGTGACATAGGCTTGGTGAATGGATCAGTTGGATTTTCAGCTGATGCTATTTTTTGTATGGCTACATCACCTCGCCCAACTATCTCTTTGATAATGTGGTAGCGCCTTTCTATGTGTTTGGATTTTTGGTGAGACCAGGGTTCCTTATCTTGTACGACCGCTCCATTGTTGTCACAGTAGAGAGGAACTGCTGACTCAATGGAAGGAACTACTGTAAGTTCTGACACGAACTTATTTATCCAAATAGCCTCTTTTGTAGCATCTGATGCAGCAATATACTCAGCCTCTGTAGTGGAATCAGCAATCGTACTCCGTTTGGAACTCTTCCAATTGACTGTACCTCTATTACAAATGAACACAAACCAGAGGTAGACTTTCTATCATCAATATATGATTGGAAATCAGAATCAGTATAACCATCCAATTGCAAGTCAGCTCCTCCATAAATTAAGAATAAATCCTTAGTTCTTCTCAAGTACTTAAGGATATTCTTGACAACAATCCAGTATTCCAAACCTGGATTGGATTGAAACCTGCTAGTCAAACTAATAGCATGTGTGATATCTGGCTAGTACACATCATTACATACATCAAACTTCCAATAGCCGAAACATATAGAATCCTGACCATTTTATCTCTTTCTTCAGGTGTCTTTAGAGACATCTTTTTAGAAAGGTGGATACCATGTCTTACTGATAATAATCCTCTCTTGGAATCAAGCATGTTAAACCCCTTTAACACCTTTTCCAAGTATAGACTTTAAGATAAACCAATTATTCTTTTCGCTCTATCTCTATATATGCGAATTCCAAAAATATAGGTTGTCTCCCCTAAGTCTTTAATGGAGAATGTATTTGACAACCATACTTTTACAGTTGTCAACATACCTATGTCATTACCTATTAACAGAATGTCATCCACATATAAGACAAGGAAAGTGATAGCATTATCACTAACATTTTTATATACACATGGTTCATCCATATTTTTTATAAAACCAAATGACTTAATGGCTTCATCAAAATGGATATTCCAACTCCTCGAAACCTTGTTTCAACCCATAAATGGATTGCTTTAGCTTGCATACCTTAGAACTATCTTGGTTTTCAAAACCCCTAGGTTGTTCCATGAAAATGTTTTCTTCAATGTATCCATTGAGAAAAGTTGTTTTGACATCCATCTGTTAAATCTCATAATCATAGTATGCAGCTATTGCTAATAGAATCCTAATTGATTTAAGCATGGCAACAAGCGAGAAAGTCTCCTCATAGTTGATTCCTTGTCTTTGGCGAAACCCTTTCACTACTAGCCTTGCTTTATAGGTCTCTACCTTTCCATCAGAACCAATTTTCTTCTTGAAAATCCATTTATTCCCTATAGGTATAATACCTTCAGGTGGGTCAACAAGGTCCCAAACTTGGTTCTTATGCATGGAATCAATTTCAGATTTCATAGCTTCAATCCATTTTGAAGAGTCTATATCTGATATAGCTTCTTCATAGGTGAGTAGATCATCTCCATGATCTACTTCTTCATAAGTAAACAACTCTTGCTCATCTTCATGAAGAAAACCATATCTCACTGGTGAGTGAGATATCCTGGTTGATCTGTGAAGAATTGTTGTAGATGTTTCATCAATAGGTGTAGGATCTATATCCATTTAATCTGTTGGTTGGTCAGAATTCTCTAATTCTAACTCTATTTGCCTTCCTTTGCCACCTTCTTGAATAAATAGTTGTTCAAGAAATATGGCATCTCTACTTATTACAACCTTTTGTGATGTAGGCAAATAAAATAAAAATAATATTTAAAACTTTCTTTTGGATATCCAACAAATTGACGTTTTTCTTATCTAGTTTCCAATTTATTAGTGTTCAGCTTTTTGATATAAGCTGGACAACCCCAAATCTTAATATGCTTAAGACTTGGTTTTCTTCCATGCCATATCTCATAAGGTGTGGAAGAAACTGATTTTGATAGAATCCTATTCAGAATATGCAAAGCTGATTCTAATGCAAATCCCCAAAAGGAGACTGACATATCAGTATAGCTCATCATACTATGTACCATATCTAATAGGATACGATTTCTCCTTTCAAATACACCATTCAGCTATGGCGTTCCTGGAGGAGTCAGCTGGGAAACAATGCCATACTCTTTCAAGTATTCATCAAATTCAGTACTTAAGTATTCACCTCTACGATCTGATCGAAGAGTCTTAATACTTTTTCCTGTTTGATTTTCTACTTCACATTTAAATTCTTTAACCTTTTCAAAGGATTCATGTTTGTATTTCATCAAATACAAATACCCAAATCTTGATTTGTCATCAGTAAATGTAATAAAGTAATGAAAACTGCCTCTAACCATTTCCTTAAATGGACCACATACATCACTATGTATTAATTCCAAAATATTTTCAGCTCTTAGTCCTTGTCCAACAAAGGGTGATCTAGTCATTTTGCCCTGAAGGCAGGATTTACAAATTGGAATAGGTTCAGAACCTAATGAGGATAAAATCCCCATTTTCTCTAGTTTTGTAATCCTATCTTCTGCAACATGACTTAATATTAAGTGTCAAATATATTTTGAACTTGAGTTGATTTTCATCATGGCATTACATTCATTTAGATTGCTTGCATTAGATTTGTATTTAACATTATTATCTAAATAATAAAGTCCATCATGCATATAACCCGAACCAACATATTTATTTCCAAAATAAATATTGCAAACATCATTTATGAACTGAAATTCATAATTATCTCTAGTCAAACTAGATATATGTTCTTAAAAGCATCAAGTACATGGAAAACCTTATTTAAATACAAAACATGTCCACACATGTATAAAGATTTAGATCCTATAGCTAAAGCTTCAATAGTTGAGCCATTGCTAACCCAGAGACTAATATCTCGTTATTGCAAGCTGCTACTACTTACTATACTCTAGGTAGTTCCTATTCCAGTGCCCATCCTTCTGACAGTGAAAACACTTTCCCTTGCCTTTGTCAGCTTTGGTCTTTGTTTTTTGTTTGGCTATCTTCTTGGAAGATCCTGGAACTTGAGGTTTCTTTTTCTTATTGCCCTTCTTCTTGTTGGACTTTCCAGCAGAAAAAGATGCAATCAAAGCTACCTCTTTTCCTTTATTGCCCGACATATTCTTTTGGGCAATAACCAACATGTTAAGTAAACCAGCCAAGGTGTATTCCTGCTTAGTCATATGAAAATTTGTCACAAAATTCCCAAATGACTTAGGTAGGGACTGAAGGATCAAATCCATCTGCAGTTTGAAATCTATGTGAAGGTCAAGATGTTCCAGCTACTCAATAAGCCGAATCTTCTTGTGGACATCATCTCCTACATTCTGTCCCTCAGAAATCCTCATTCGAAATAGCTGCCTAGATATCTCATACCTAGCATTCTTGTTATGCTCACCATGCAACTCTTGCAGGTGAAGGAGGATCTCACTTGCATTTTGCATGTTCTCATGCTGCTTCTGTAACTCATTACTCATAGAATCAAGCATGTAACACTTGGCTCTCATATCATGCTCCTTCTACTTGTCCAATGTGTCATGTTCCTCTTGAGTGGCCATTGGAGGTAAAGGACCAGGAACATTTGAGTCTAGAACATATCCAACACGTTCTAGGTTTAGGACAAGTTTTAAATTTCTGAGCCAATCAGAAAGATTAGGTCCCATCAACCTATTGTGATCAAGTATTCTCACAAAAATATTGGATGGTGATGGTTGTTGTGTGCTCATTATTATCAGAAAATTAACTGCAGAAAATAACTAGATTAATTAGTAAATGCATCAAGTAATTAACCAAAATGATTATGGTCTTTTAATCAAATTGGTCCTCTCACAAACTTGGCGATTCCTACACTTCCAAAGTAGGAAACGAAAATCATAGTTGGATGGATTTCTAATGGGTGATTGAATTCTTATAGTCTTATTGATCATCCTCAGGCACATCCATTATTGGAATTATAATAAACTATAAGTGAGCAACTCATTGCCCATCACATCTCATGTGAGGTTCAATCATTCATCTAGCCCCTAATGCTCAACATCTCAGGCACATCCATTATTGATTTATCTTGCATTAGTTAAGTTGATCCCATTGAGCTAGTAAACATGCAAATAAATTTAATGTCCTTAGGCACATCCATTATTGGCCATCAACTATTTACATATTTACAACATCTCATGCTTAATAATTATCTTTAAGAAAATCTCTTAAATTAAATGCATCACAAGTAAGTATTTAAAATTTCTTAAAATAATTGCCTTCATAGAGGCCCATGATATAATTACTTTAATTATACCATTTCTAACTTAATCATTTGTTTGGAAGATTTAGAGGTCGACTTAATTACTATTATGATCTCACTTTGCACATTATCCAATTAGCATGCATATATCATATACTTGCATACATTCACATGCATGTCATGCATACATGAATAAACAATTAATATGGTATGATCATGGACTTTCTAAAGGATTCAATTCTGAGCCACCAAGATTGAATCAGGGCATTCCTAGGTGCATTTTATTCATTCATTTTACAAGAGTTACTGAAGGAGTACATAATCAACACTTGATCTTGATTTCCTCCCACCGGTTCCACCAATGCTCTTGACCTCATTGATCTTCTTGCAATCCAATTACATTGTAATCCTTGGCATACCAAGGCGAATTTACAAGATCATGGACTTTAATGTCCTCAAATAAATTAAATTACAACTCAAATTATTACAACACTTATAATACATGCCTTTAAAATAAAATTAATTATTTTACAACCCAAAGAAAATAAAAGAAATAAATCCAATCACATTGGTCTTTTATTGTCCATGATCATCCATTATGCATATTACCATTTAAAAATTAAATAAAACATACATACTAAAATTAAATTGAATATCTTATTTTCAACTAAAAAATTCATATTTGAATCTCATTCAAACAAATTTAAAAATTCATATTTGAATCTCATTCAAACAAATTTAAAAATTCAGATTTGAATCTCATTCAAATAAATTTAAATTTAGAAACCCTTTTCCAAATTTAACTCTATGAAAATAATTTTCATAGATTAATTGTGTGATTAAAATTCCTAATTAAACAATTTAATTAGGTATAGGCTTAATTATGAGCCTTAAAAACTGTCACACCCTACCCCTGTAACACCCTCACTGTAGCAATTCCGCACATTCTACTGTTCCGGTGACCGGTGTCGGTCTGGACAGCTAAAACGTCTGAAAAAATATTTAAACTAAAGTGAGGAACCATAATTAACTCAAATATTAATAAGAAAAATTTAGAAAAAATTTTTGAAATAAAACACAACCAAGTTAAATGAGCCGGTGCCTTAGCGATGGGTAACCTAGTGGGAAGTTGCGGTCTTCGCAACTAAGAGCCCTAAACCGGGGAGAAAATTCATAAAATAATTTTTGGAACTCCAGAAAAGAGTCATTGAGGTTTCTATGGCATTAGAATGCCAAGAAAAGGCTTAGAAAAATTTTTCGATTTGTACAGACGATTTTGGCTCAATATTCCAAACAAAAGGCATTTTGGTCATTTCGTCTTCAAAGATGATTTTTGGCCAACTGGCCCAGTTAAGTAAATAATTATTACGTCATAAAATATGAATAAATATTGTTAAAAATTAAATTAAAAATGAGTAGAAAAGAAAAGAAAAAGAAAATGAATTAAATGGGATATATGACATCATATGATGTCATTAGTTAGGTCTCACTCAATCACCTTGCAACAACCCACTAAAAACCAATTAAAAAGGAGATAAAGGAGACAAATTAACAAACCAATCTGCATCTTCACCATGAGCAATCGTAACAAGAGAAAAAGAGAAAGAGAGAAGAGAGAAACCTCCATTGGAGCACACTTCAAGCTTGAATTCCCACCCTTCCTCACCCTAAAAGCCCTAACCACCTTCACTAAAAATTACACCCACACCAAGGAGAAGTGTTTAGCTGCCAAGAAATTTGAAGAAAGTGAAAAAAATTCTAAGGTTTCAACAAGCCAAGAGAGTGGTATACCCTTTATCTTTCCTAAGCATGAAAAGCATTCTTGATTAAGTTGAAATGGCATGAAAAGAAAAGAAAACTTGGAATATGTTGAAGTTTCAATTTGTGGCAGCCCTAGGAAGTAAATGAATTTGATGGTTTTGATGATTTTGTTTTATTTAGTGAAGTTGATTAATGAAGTTTAAGGCATTAGAAATCAAATTGCATGGATGTATGATTGAGATTGAAATTATAAGTTGGGGTTTTGACCTAACTTAGTTTTTGTATTATTGCTTGGAATTTGATGATGTTGAGATGATTTAATGACCATCAGAAGTACTAAATATGTCAAATGAAGTTTGTGGAGTTCAGAGAATTGAATTTGGGAGTGTTGATTTTTATGCAGGAAATTCGAACCTTTGAGTCCAATGTATTGTTTGAGCTATAACTGGAGTTGTGTTGTTCCAATTGGTGTGAAGCCAATTAGAGATGAAACCTAGGACACAATACCCCATTTTTCATGAAGAAACCATGCCCAAATTCTGTCCAAATCTTGACCAATTTACTATCTCAATCCGAAAATCCAAACACTGAACCCAGAAAATTGACCAAATGAACAGTACATATTCATTTGGCCATAACTCCCTCTAGACAGGCCCAAATGACCTGATTTTTGTGTCATTGAAAACACCAAGCCCAGAAATGCCTCTAACCAAATGAAATTGCTGGCCCAAGTGAAGTCACCAAAATTGCTGGTCATTCTGAGTTTACTAGACCAAGTTATGGTCATTTTACTATTGCTGGTCAGAATATACCAAAATTGGTTACTTTAGGTCATTTTAGGTTCGGCTAGTTTTTGGACCCGAACTTGTGCAAGCTGTTTGACTTGCTTATGATCATTTCTGGGCTTTGGTGTCTTCATAAGACTTGTAGATATATGTCTTAACAATTCATGGTCAAAATTTCAGGTCAATTGGACCTGTTTTGAGTGAGTTATGGCCAAAATACTAACTGCTGCCCAAATGGTCAATTTTCAGGCCTTAAATGCACTAATCCAGATTTGGTCACTTTTCAAGTTACCTTACAAGTAGAATTTTGGTAAGCTTCCTTCATGAAAGTTGGCACATTTTGTGCCTAGTTTCACCTCCAATTGGTCTCATACCAATTGGAGGCACACACTTAAGGTTCTAGGCCCATAACATAAACTGCCCTATTGCATTTTATTTATTACTCATCAAAGGACACTTTTAACATTTACCAAACTAAACATTCATGCCAATTCTGGTTTGTACCATAGCCTAAACACAATTCACAACATATTGTTGGTCATTTTGGCAGCTTATAATCACACTCAATATGTACCATAATGTACAGAATTTTTCAAGCTCAAATTACAACAATTCAATCACCTAACCTAGCTCATTTACATGTCCAACCTCACACCATCATACATATACCCAAGCTGCCATAACAACTATCACAATTCAACATTAATATTCCATAAACCAAACATGAAATAACATCTTTATGGTTCACCAAACCAGGCTACTGATTCATACATTACAGTCCTTTAATTTCCAAGCTTCCAAATTCAAGTACACATTCACATATACTAAGTATACATCACCCAAATTAATTCCTACACACATAAACATTTAATCAACCCTTTAATCTACCATTTACAAGCAAGAATAAACTACCCTCAAGGAGTTTCCATGGCTGCCAAAAATACACCTCTCCCTTTAAACATCAAACCTCAAAAATCTCTCCATAATTCAAGTACCCATAACATTCTTACTAACTTTAATGAAGCCATAACCCAAAAACACAAACTTACCACTTTGGAAACTCTTCAAAATCTCTCCAAAACTTGGTCTTCTTGTTGCCTATCTACTGCCCAAGGTGTATGGACAATCTTTAATGAAGGAAAGTGCCAAGAAAGGAGCTTGAATCTCACATGCATGGAGCTTCAAACCATGCGTCAATGGAGTTTTTTGGGAGCAAATTTCTGCTGGTTCTAAGGTTGAAGATGAAGATGTGTATTCTGCCCAAGATGATGAGTTAGTGGTCCACTTTGATGGGTGAGTGGAGCACTAAGCTTAAATTAAATATTAGTTTAATATAAGATTTCATTTTCCCACATTAAGCTTCCCATTTTTGCTATTTAAATTAGGTACCACTAATTTAATTTTTCATGATATTTTCCAAGCGTAATATCATTTATTTTTAATGGACATTTAGGTCAAAAGACAACTCAGGGTGTCAAATGACCACAATGCCCCTGTTCGGGTTGCATTCCCAATTTTTCGGTAACACCGGGTTTTGTCCATTTTTTGATTTCTCACTTTTCTTTGTACTAATTAATTAAATTTTTTTTTTTATTAATAATGGTATTTATACTTCAATAGGTGTCTATCTAAGTCCTAAAAATATTTTTCTGGGTTCCCCGTGGTCCAGGGCTAGTTAACGATCCACGCCGCGACTTCCCAGTGCGGTCATCCATCGTTAGGGTTCTCGGCTCGCTTAACTTGGTTACATTTCTTTGCTATTATTTTTCCTTTATTTTTCTTCTATTTTCTTTTCTTGTATTTCATTATTTTATGTCTCCTCATTAATATGTAAATGTAGTTCTAGGCATTCTAGCTGTCCGGACAACACTGGTCACCGGAACAGTAGAATGCACTACCGAACTTAGGGGTGTTACAATTCTCCCCCCCCTTAAAATAAATTTCGTCTCGAAATTTTATCTGGCATTAGTCTCTGAACAGCTGTGGGTGCTATCTCCTCATATCCTCTTTACGTTCCCAAGTAGCTTTCTTGCCTGAATGATGGTTCCACAGCACTTTAACTAGGTGTATCTGTTTGTTCCTTAGCTGCTTCACCTCATAAGCCAGAATTTCTATGGGTTCTTCATCATATGAGAGGTCTGGATTTACCTCAATCTCTTAAACTGATAGTACATGAAATGGGTCAAATCTGTACCTCCTTAACATGGACACATGAAAGACACTGTGTATCCTTGTTAACTCCAGAGTTAATGCCAACCGATATGCCAAAGGACCCACTCTTTCGAGAACCTCATATGGTCCGATGAAACGAGGACTCAGTTTCCCCTTTCTGCCAAATCTCATAATCCTCTTCCAAGGAAAAACTTTGAGGAATACTTTATCACCCATTGCATATTCAATATCTCTTCTCTTCAGACCAACATAGGACTTCTGATGGTCTAATGCAGCCTTGAGTCTATCTCTGATCAATCTGATCTTTTCCTCTGTCTGCTGAACAATTTCTGGCCCAATCATCTTCCTTTCACCTACTTCATCCCAACATAGGGGAGTTCTGTACTTCCTGCCATGCAAAGCTTCATATGGAGGCATTCCAATGCTTGATTGGTAGCTGTTGTTATAAGCAAACTCAATCAAAGGCAAGTTTGTATCCCAACTACCTTCAAACTTAATCACACAAGCCTGTAGCATATCCTCCAATATTTGAATTTTTCTTTCAGACTGGTCATCTGTCTGTGGGTGGAATGCTGTGCTGAAGTTCAATCTAGTTCCTAGGGCTCTCTGAAGACTACCCAGAATCTAGAAGTTAACCTAGGATCTCTGTCTGATACAATCAATACTGGCACTCCATGCATTTTTACAATCTCATTTATGTACAATCTGGCCAATCTTTCCAGGCTATAGTCCATCCAGACTGGCAAAAAGTGAGCAGACTTGGTTAGTCTATCAACTATAACCCATACTGCATCATGACTATTCTGTGTCCTTGGAAGTCTCATCACAAAATCCATAGTTATCTGTTCCCTTACAATGTTTCCTAGGGTGCCACTTGTATGCTAGCTTGACACTTATTAATGTATACAAATTCTGTTAGTGGGATGTATCTGTCCCATCTCCCCTCGGATTCAATGACACAAGTTCTCAGTATATTCTTGAGGGCTTATCACATATTACAGGTTATTATTATCATTTCATTTCATTATTTATAGAAACTCAATGAGTTTCAAAATTTACCTGAATTACTTATTTCGAATGTCCATCCGTCTGAGGATGATAAGTCGTACTGATATCTCTAAGCTTATAGCAATTACTGTGGTACAGGTAATTCACATTAATGTAACCGAGTCACTGACTCTAGCTACCTTACAAGTGTAGTCGTTTGATAGGCTAGTTCTAAAGTTTTAAATTTCTGACTAAAATTTTCACATTTATTTCCAGTAATAGTACTCTATTCGGGCACAACTGTATCAATTTATAGATTATTTACAAATATTCTTAATTTATTGTATCAAGAGAAAGCACATAGCTCTACACAATAATCCCATGTCAGTACTGTAATCTGCAACTTACAATACAAACATCAAGAACATTACATAGTCACTACGTTATAACCCCATGGACTAGGTTTTCTAACATCTTATCTTTCTCGAATCCACTAATATCCTAAACCGATTCTGATTGCAATATCCATTAATAATTACTAACAGTAACATCTTTGCCCTCATCTAGAGCAATTCTATTATTATAACTTACTTTTAGGTCCTCTTGCCTTACATTAAGTAGGCTCGCCTATTAGCTTTATAATTTATGGTATGTTAGAAAATACTTTTAGCTAACAATTCTTCCAAAATTAATGTCAATCATACTTGTTGTTGTAGTTTTGATCCTAAAAGACTAGTCACTAACGCATCAAAATTTATTCCCCTGTAAAGGAATAGCAACAAAACATAGAATTCTAACACTAACATACAAATAATTAGTGCTGGGGTCAAATAATAACTCATTGTTTCTTTTAAAAATTAAGAACTTACCAGCAGCTACATCCGAAGTTTCTGCTCTTTCTCCTTGGCGCATAGTGGATGCTCTGACTGGTGCGCTACTATATTTGCGTTGATTCACTGTGTTATAGAGGTGAGGAGTACCAACTCTATTTCTATCTCGACTCTGACTGATGGTCTGTGGACTCCGGAGAGCAGATCGAGGTGCTCTAGTACAATCTTTAGCAAAGTGTTCAAGTTTTTCACAATTGTAGCAGGCTCCAGAGGCCTTACGACAAATACCTCCATGTAGCTTACCACAAACATGGCAGAAACGGGAAGAATAGGAACTTCTGGTTGTTCGACGACTAAATCTTGGTGTTCTCTGCCCTAATGATCCGCCTCTGTCATATCTCTGAGCTCGGGGTTCCTCAAATTCTTTTCTCTTCCCCAAATTACTGCTCGAGTTCTGACCCGTAGATTTCTCCCTCTTTTCTATTTCACACTGCCCTTGTGGGGGTTGGGTCTGTACTTGGGCTTGGGTTGACAAATTATCAGCCATTTGTTGGAAGAAAGTGGCCATTTGCTGGGCCATTTGTGCAGTAATTTGTACCAGCAAAATTGGTACAGTCGGGCCTTCGACGCTTTGTGGAGTTGGGGCCTCAACTTGTACTTCTGCTATCACGGACTATTCTATTGTCTCATTCTTCTCTTCCATTTCTTTTCACAAGATTTTGTATTCCTGTACAACCTATATAAGGAGATTCCTCTCCATTAGTTCATATTTATGATGTAAATGTACTATATGTATTAAACATTTGAGCAGTTGCAGTTACCGACAAAAAGATTTCAAATTCACAGTTCAAATTTTACTTTAAAACTATTGCTCTGATACCACAAAACATGTCACACCCTACTCCCCTGTAAGATGTAACATGATCCCGTAGTACACCTAATGAATTACCATACTTCGCCGATGATAATCCATTAAATATACTATAAGGGATTTTAAAATAATTTTCATGAAATTTAAATCATCGATTAAAATCTAGTGTTATAAAATTTTTTTCAAAATTTCGGCAAAGTGCCAATTGTAATTTGAGAAAACAGTTCTTCAAAACCTGCAAAGAACACACTCCCAATATGTTTTCTCAAATACAACTTCAATAACTTCATTGGAACCCATAATTCAAATCTCAATAATCAAATCAATCTCCTCATAAAAGAAATATTTCATTGATTACAAGACTCAAAATTAATATTACAAAACTATTCAGATAAATGAAATCCCAAATTTATATTTATAATAATTTACATTTAATTACATACCAAAATATTTTACAAGAGTTTTTATACAACTGCTCAAATAATTTACATACATATTATTACATGCATACATCAAAACCTATGTACGTGGGTATACCTATGATATACCTGGAGCTGATCTGAATGTGTCTTCAAAGAAACTTACTCACTGCTCTATGCTCTTCTTACCTGCGACAGCATACAAAGCTATCGCTGAGTGGTGAACTCAGTGGTGCACAACTATAATTTAAAACATAGTACAATATACATTGACAAAATTTACAGCAAATAATTTGGAAAACTGAATACTCATCAAATTCCAAAACTCAAAATATTCATTGCCAATAATGTAAATCATTTGTATGAAATGACTTTGATCACAAAATTCAATTTATCAAATCATGACTAACCATTTAAGGTAGTTCCAACAAAATCAATTATACATAAATCATACTGAAATCACAATTCTTTACTATTCAAAAACATTCTGTATCTCAAAAACCATGTTGTATCTCAAAAACCATGCTGCATTTCAAAAACCATGCTGTATCTCAAAAACCATGTTATATCTCAAAAATCATTCTTTATCTCACTAACTATGCAAGACTAATCCGAAAGGGCCATGTTCGAAGTGATTCTAACTCCCTATGGTCGGGGAGGTCGAATCAGATTCTAACTCCCTATGGTCGGGGAGGTCGAATCATCATGCACAGTACACATCACAATAATGAATCTTCCGCAAGGGCCATAACGATAAAAAAAAAAAAAAACTTAGATCTAACCTCAAATTAGAGGAAAATCTAAGCCTGTGCACGTACCATGGTAATCAAAACACAACTAACTCCATTGTCTTCTCAACAAATGAGAGAGATAGGTAATAACCTTGTCAAGCATCTATAGTGAGATATAAAACAATATCATAATCCTTTTAGTGAGCATAAATCACAATATAATTCGATTCAAATTCAATTCCAATATCCAATAATTTTTATGCTCATCACAATTCAAATCATAAATTTGCATTTTTCCATGAAAATTACCATCACAATTCAAAACATGTTCTATCACAATTTTCCAAAATATAATTTATTCAATCCATAACAATGCTTAATACTTGTGGAAATACCATTTCACAAAGCTAAATTCATACATACTATAACAATTTCAATAATCATTGAATTAAATCCAATGCTTGTTAAACATAATACATAAGAAAAATATGTCATTTAATCATATGAAATATTCAAAACAAAATCAGTTAAAAACTAGTTGTGCACAAACCTCTGATAACTATCTCTTGGCTCTGACTCAATGTTTCCTTCCCCTTCCCTGAGTCTTTGCTAACTGAAACACACAATTTGAAGTGTTTCAGTACTCATTTAAACTGTCTCTAAGAATAAAGCTTAATAATTAACTTATTGAATTCTATTATTTCCTTAGTCAACCTAAGATATTGACCCTCGATACGGTCTAGGTGAATTAGATTTAATGTTATCAATATGTCACATTTTATAGCCTTTTTGTATTGGTACATGTTACGAAATTCATTTCTATGTATATTGCATTTTATTGCAATTTGTCAAATTTCGGTATACCAATTTGACCTAGCCGGATGACCTAGTTCGCTCGGTTTTTTAGTTTTGGTCAAAACTAAAAGCTTGTAAATCTATGTCTTATTGCACGCGGGGCAAAATTTCAGGTCATTCTGAGTTTACTAGACCAAGTTATGGTCATTTTACTATTGCTGGTCAGAATGTACCAAAATTGGTTACTTTAGGTCATTTTAGGTTCGCCCAGTTTTTGGACCCGAACTTGTGCAAGCTTTTTGACTTGCTTATAGTCATTTCTGGGCTTTGGTGTCTTCATAAAACTTGTAGATATATGTCTTAACTATTCATGGTCAAAATATCAGGTCAATTGGACCTGTTTTGAGTGAGTTATGGCCAAAATACTAACTGCTGCCCAAATGGTCAATTTTCAGGCCTTAAATGCACTAATCCGGATTTGGTCACTTTTCAAGTTACCTTACAAGCAGAATTTTGGTAAGCTTCCTTCATGAAAGTTGGCACATTTTGTGCCTAGTTTCACCTCCAATTGGTCTCATACCAATTAGAGGCACACACTTAAGGTTCTAGGCCCATAACATAAACTGCCCTATTACATTTTTTTCATTACTCATCAAAGGACACTTTTAACATTTACCAAACTAAACATTCATGCCAATTCTGGTTTGTACCATAACCTAAACACAATTCACAACATATTGTTGGTCATTTTGGCAGCTTATAATCACACTCAATATGTACCATAATGTACAGAATTTTTCAAGCTTAAATTACATCAATTCAATCACCTAACCTAGCTCATTTACATGTCCAACCTCACACCATCATACATATACCCAAGCTGCCATAACAACTATCACAATTCAAAATTAATATTCCATAAACCAAACATGAAATAACATCTTTATGGTTCACCAAACCAGGCTGTCGATTCATACATTACAGTCCTTTAATTTCCAAGCTTCCAAATTCAAGTACACATTCACATATACTAAGTATACATCACCCAAATTAATTCCTACACACATAAACATTTAATCAACCCTTTAATCTACCATTTACAAGCAAGAATAAACTACCCTCAAGGAGTTTCCATGGCTGCCAAAAATACACCTCTCCCTTTAAACATCAAACCTCAAAAATCTCTCCATAATTCAAGTACCCATAACATTCTTACTAACTTTAATGAAGCCATAACCCAAAAACACAAACTTACCACTTTGGAAACTCTTCAAAATCTCTCCAAAACTTGGTCTTCTTGTTGCCTATCTACTGCCCAAGGTGTATGGACAATCTTTAATGAAGGAAAGTGCTAAGAAAGGAGCTTGAATCTCACATGCATGGAGCTTCAAACCATGCGTCAATGGAGTTTTTTTGGAGCAAATTTCTGCTGGTTCTAAGGTTGAAGATGAAGATGTGTATTCTGCCCAAGATGATGAGTTAGTGGTCCACTTTGATGGGTGAGTGGAGCACTAAGCTTAAATTAAATATTAGTTTAATATAAGATTTCATTTTCCCACATTAAGCTTCCCATTTTTGCTATTTACATTAGGTACCACTAATTTAATTTTTCATGACATTTTCCAAGTGTAATATCATTTATTTTTAATGGACATTTAGGTCAAAAGATAACTCAGGGTGTCAAATGACCACAATGCCCCTGTTCAAGTTGCATTCCCGATTTTTCGGTAACACCGGGTTTTGTCCGTTTTTCGATTTCTCACTTTTCTTTGTACTAATTAATTAATTTTTTTTTTTATATTTATAATGGTATTTATACTTCAATAGGTGTCTATCTAAGTCCTAAAAATATTTTTCAGGGTTCCCTGCAGTCCAGGGGTAGTCAACGGTCCACGCCGTGACTTTCCGGTGCAGTCACCATCGCTAGGGTTCTCGGCTCGCTTAACTTGGTTACATTTCTTTGCTATTATTTTTTCTTTGTTTTTCTTCTATTTTCTTTTCTTGTATTTCATTATTTTATGTCACCTCATTAATATGTAAATGTAGTTCTAGGCATTCTAGCTGTCCGGACAACACTGGTCACCAGAACAGTAGAACGCACTACCGAACTTAGGGGTGTTACAATAGATATAGTAATTGGTGAATTTGAATGACTTAATGAATACAAAAAAAAAAAATTCTTATGATTAGGTAATTGAGACTTATACTCCCAACACCAATAGAGTTCATAATATATTAGCAATACAACTTGAAGTATAAAATGTAATTTCGATGAATAGATTGTTGAATGTATAAATGAGATAAAAGTGTCATTTGGGATTTAGGTTCCCATCAAGCGAGAAAGGAAAAATGTTTTGAATACAATGGTACATGTAAACCATTGTTTTGAATTGTGATCAATATGAAAACATAATGAATGAATAAATGAACCATATTAATGTATGAATGAGACATTAGTTCTCATTATTGTAGAAAGGAAAAGTACTTTAAGTACAATGATATAAAAGGATAATTGATGTGAATTGTGATCATATATATGATCAAATGAATGTATACATTATAATTGAAAATTATTATGAAATAATGAAATCATAAAATACAATATATTAATATTTAATGATATTATGTGCCCTTGTATTGCCTAGACATGTGTGTCAGATTGGATAGTTTGGCATGCCAATAGGGTATTGTTATAGCAGTACTACGAAAGGCTTTATGCCTGTACTCAAGGCTTTATGCCCGTATTCATGGCTTTATGCCCGTACTGATGGCTTTATGCCCACATTCATGGATTTTATGCCCGATTATGTGTTATCATGGCTTTTTAGCCATACTGACTGCATACATAGTTGACATTCTGCGTCCCATGATATGACGGCCCGAGGCACCGCAGTGTCCAATGCCAACGACCCGTTATCTAGTTTAGTCAGCCTGTCATAGGTTACCTGGGCAGAAAAATTTATTGAAATAAGTTAAAAATATTAGAAACTAAATAAATCAATGAGAAAAATCCGAAAGGTATTAAACTAGTATTAAGAATTTAATTATTATGAAATGATCCATAGCACATAGAAAATATTAAGAGAGTAAATGAAAGACTAGCAAAATAAGCATAACGTAAGTAATTAGAAATGCATCCTCCATAATAATATAAACATAAACTAAATATTTAGATTTATTTATACATTATATAAATGATTATTGTAAACTTATGATAGAACAGATTCTAGAGAGCAACATAAATGACGAAAAATATACTGTATGACGAATTTCATATGAACTCAGTAAAATTCTTGATTATGAAAATATGCTCCAATTATTTTTTATTTGTATACATTATTTCTTGTTATATTATTGCACCACTAAGCAGCAATGCTTAGCGTGATGGAATTGTTTCCTTCACGCAGGTACTGAAGATAAAACCCAGTGGACAAGTTACTGGGATTTTTGGAGTCCAGAACTGCAAAGTGTCAAAAGTTGTCTCCTACTCAGCAATGCATGTAGATAGGGCTCACATTAAACATATCATGTATTATGTGTATGTTATTTATTTCTTATATTGTAATGCAAATTAGCAAACTGTAATTAATTTGTATATCATGTAAATTATGAATTTATGTAATTAGTCTGTAATGAAACTTGAGAATTTATATATATAAATTGTGCATGAATGGAAATGAATATGAAATTGAGATATATGAATGAGATGTGAATTACAAGAATTGAAAGTAAGATGAATATGATGAGCATGAATGATATTTTTATTGTAAAATATTATTGAAAATTTCAAGCAGATAAATAGTGAAATACGTCAACTAATAATAAAATAGGGGAAACTCCACTGGTTTCTCAGTCTAAAAATAATTGATATTAAAATATAACGAGATCAAATTATTAAAGGAATAAAGTAAGATAAGTTAGGATCCTTTAGCACCGAATGTAACATGCCTCGCTCGACTACACTATAGACGGGTGAGGGGTGTTACAACCGCTCTGTAAAGTATAACATGATCCCGTAGTATACCTAATGAATTACCAAACTACGCCTATTGATAACCCATTAAATACACTTCAAGGGATTTTAAACCTTTTTTTATTTCTTTTTACAGTGGTGAGCACTTTTGACAGGTATTAAAATTTTTTTAACTGAAGTGAAACAAAATAACAAATGTGAGTATCAATAATTTTTGTAAAAATTTTGGCAAAGTGCCATCTGTGTTTTGAATAAAACAGTTCTTCAAAAACCTGTAAAAAACACTTTTAATATATATTTCTACAATCCCAAACTCCAATAAATTTGTTCAACATAATAAATTTCTTAACATTATCAACTCAATTCAACAATCAAATTTCCAGAGTTTCCAAAAACTGAGATAAGATAAATATATCACAATATTTTTAAAAGCCAAAATAATTTACAATTTTAGTTTACAACTGCTCAAGACCAAGTACAATATATACATACAGTGTACATACATTACAACAAAAACTACAAAATATGGTATACTCAATATACTCGGTGAAATCTCAAAATGTAGCACAAGCAGCCTACTCTGCTGCTCTATCCATCTGTCTACGTGCGATAGTAATTAAAAAGCCATCGCTGAGCCAATGTCTCAGTGGTGCACAACATTAAGAAAATACAATTTAAAATCATAAACCATAAATCATATGAACTGTGGATACTTAAAATCATAGTTGAATTCAAAAGACAGTGAATGTCATAAAGAATTAAACTCCATTTCACAATATAACAATAATTATCAATAAATCACACACAACTTAATCATGGTTCCATAGTCCAATTCGTCCCAAAAGCCAATGGCTAGTGAGGAATAACATAGCTAGCTAGTAAATAAATGAGTACTCATCCTATTCGTCCTCAACTGACACACACCTCAACACTTCAGTCAGAGAGGGAATTCAAAGCCAATTCGTCCCACTAGACAAGCTAGCAAGGAATTCAATCAATATACATAATAGTTGTGGTTTCAAACCATTTGTAATGTTTTTCAAGCAATAAGTATCCATCAAATATCATTTAAACAAATTTTCACAATTTAAATAATAACAGACAAATTGTCATAATTTATTTCAATTGAAAATTCAAAAGAAATAACTGTCGTGCACAAACCTCTGAATAGTAACCTCTTGGCCCTGACTCAGTGTTTTCTTTCCCTTCCCTGAGTCTTTGCTAACTAAAACACATAATTTGAAGTGTTTCAGTACTCATTTAAACTGTCTCTAATAATAAGGTTCAATAATTAATTTGTTTATTTAATTCTATTATTTTCCTTAGTCAACTTATAATGTTGACCCTTGATGCACTCTAGGTGAATTAGGTTTAATGTTACCAATATGTCACATTTTGCATTTCAATATGCTACCAATATAGTGCAACTTACCATTTTTACAAGTTGGCATTCATTGCCAAATTATCCCAAGCATCATTGTATGTAAATGTCAAGTTCTCAATTTTTGTATGCTAGATTAGTCTAGCTTAAAGTCCTATTTCTCTTGGATTTTAGCTTCTGGTCAAAGAAGCAAAATTGTAGCTCTATGTCTTATTGCACTTGGGGAAAAATTTCAGGTCATTCTGAGTTGTTCAGACCAAGATATGGTCAATTTACTAAAGCTGGACAGATTGCACTAAAATGGCAACTTTAGGTCATTTTTAGGTCATTTCTGGTTCTGGCAGTTTTTATATCCAAACTTGTGCAAGCCATTTGACTTACTTATGGTCATTTTTGGGTTTTGGTGTCTTCATAAGAGTTATGCCTCTATGTCTAATCTATTCATGGTAAAAATTTCAGGTCATTTGGACGTGTTTTGAGTGAGTTATGGCCAAAAAACTAACTGCTGTCCAAATGATAAATTTTCAGGCTTTCAAGTCACTAATCCGAATTTGGTCATTTTTAAGGTTAGTTTCTAGGCAGAATTTTGGCAACATTTCTACATGAAAGTTGGCCTATTTGGTGTCTAGTTTCACCCCCCATTGGCCTCATACCAATTGGGTTCACAGTTTGCACTTATAACCTAATTTAGGTACTGCCAACAACACACAACTTGCACAAGACAATTACACTTTCAATTTGATATTCCTTCTCCTCCTCATGACTTCATTATTCATTCATAGCACTTCTACAAATACTAAACACAATTCCAGCAAGCATATTGGGCAGAACACTCAAGTGCTCAATGCACACAATACCATTCAAGTTCAACATTCACTTCCACCAAAATTCAACATATCTCAATATCAATATTACACACACTCTTCCATATACTTATACCTCAATATCAATTATACATGCTACCCACAATTTAACACTATCATATTTCATTAATAAACTTTATATTCACACACACAAATTCATGATATTATAGGCTGCCAAACATGGTAGTTTGCTAAAGCATCAAGGTCCATTTCAAACCCTTAATTCAAGCACTAACATGCACATCCTTGGATATTAATTTACTACATCTTTCATTTGAGTTAATCAACCTTAATTTCCATCCATTAGAGGTAAGAAAAACTCAAACACTACAAACCTTCATGGCTACCAAAAATGACTCAACTCCAATACTCAACCATTCATCAAATTTTCTTTAGCAAATAACATCCCTTAACCCAAGCATCACTTTTACTAAAGGAAGGAAGAAAATTGGACACTTACTTAATTTTGTAGCTTGCTCAAACCTCACTAAACTTCCTTCTTTTTGCTCTAAGTATGCTACCCAAGGTGTGTAGACAAGGTTTAGTGAAAGAACCTAGTGAAAAAAGTGACTTGATCAAGGTTGCATGGAGCTCACCACGGACGGCTATGCAGTTCTTTCAATGGTGAGAGTTTCGGCTGGTTTTTTTATGAAGGTTGAAGATGACCAATTTCTGCCCACTAAAACTTATTTTGTCTCTCATAATGTAGTTAGTGGAGCACTAAACAATAATTAAATGTTTAATTATACAAGGTTTCCAAAATTTGCAATTTGGCCACCACATTTTCTCTAATTATATTAGGTACCACTCTTTTAATTTTCATGACATTTTCAAAGTTTAATATCATTTATTTTTAATGGACATTGAGGTCAAAAGTCAACTCAGGGTGTCAAATGTAACACCCCTATGTTCGGTAGTGCGTTCCACTATTCCAGTGACCAGTGTTGTCCGGACAGATAAGATGCCTAGAACTACACTTCGTTATGAGTGAGGAGACATAAAATAATGAAATACAAGAAAAGAGAATACAAGAAAAACAAAGGAAAAATAATAGCATAGAAATGTAAAAGTGTTAATTGTGTTGGTTGTTATGGTAGTTTGGGTATGTGTGTGATGGTGTGAAGCTGGACATGTAAAAGTGTTATGGTTAGGTGATTGAATTGTTGTAAATTTGGTTTGAAAAATTCTGTACTAAATGGTTCACATTGAATGTAATTGTAAGCAGCCAAAATGACCTATAATATGTTGTGAATTATGTTTAGGTTATGGTACAACCAGAATTGGCTTGAATGTTGAGTTTGGTAAGTGTTAAAAGTGATCCTTGATGTGTATAAAGGAAATGCAATAAGGCAGTTTGTGTTTTGAGCCTAGAACTTTAAGTGTGTGGCTCCAATTGGTATGAGACCAATTGGAGGTGAAACTAGGCACAAAATGTGCCAACGTTCATGAAGGAAGCATACCAAAATTCTACTTGCAAGGTAGCTTGAAAAATGACCAAATCCGGATTAAGTGCAAATAAAGCCTGAAAATTGACCATTTGGGCAGCAGTTAGTGTTTAGGCCATAACTCACTTAAAACAGTCCAATTGACCTGAAATTTTGACCATGAATAGTTAAGGCCCATATCTACAAGTCTTATGAAGACACTAAAAACCAGAAATGACCATAAGCAAGTCAAACAGCTTGCACAAGTTCGGGTCCAAAAACTGGCTGAACCAAAATTGACCTAAAATGACCTAAAATGATCAATTTTAGTGCAATTTGACCAGCAATAGTAAAATGACCATAACTTGGTTCACACAACTCAGAATGACCTGAAATTTTACCCCGCGTGCAATAAGACATAGATCTACAAGTTTGTAGTTTAGACCGAAACCCGAAAACCGAAGGAACTAGGTCGTCCGGTTAGGTCAAACTAGTATCCTGGAATCCAGCAAATTGTAAGAAAATGCAATATATACGAAACTGAAATTGGTAACATGTACTAACCCTAAAAGACTATCGAATGTTACACATTAGTAACACTAAAACCTAAATTACCTAGAATGCACCGAGGGTCGATATATTAGGTTGATTAAGCAAATAATAGCATTCAGTGAATTACTTATCAAGCATTATCATTAGAGATAGTTTAATTTAGTACTGAAACACTTCAAATTGTATTTCTCAGTTAGCAAAGACTCAGGGAAAGGGAAGGAAACACTGAGTCAAGGCCAGGAGACAGTTATCAGAGGTTTGTGCACAACAGCTAATTCTTTTGAATTTTTCAATTGAAATGAATTATGACTATTTGTACATTATTGTTTTAAATTGTGGAAATGTGTTTGAATGAATATTTATTGCTTGAAAAGCATTGTAAATGGTTTGAAACTGTGAAAAATTATTTGAATGATATTGATGGATACTTATTGATTGAAAAGCATTGGAAATGATTTGAAACCACAGCTATCATGTATATTGATTATATTCCTCGCAAGCTTGTCTAGTGGGACGAATTGAATTCCCTCTCTGGCTGAAGTGTTGAGGTGTGTGCCTGTTGAGGACGAATCGAATGAGTACTCATATTTTTGCTAGCTAGCTATGTTATTCCTCATTAGCCATCGGCTTTTGGGACGAATTGAACTTTGGAACATGATTAAGCTGTGTGTGATTTATTGATATGTATTGTAAGATTGTGAAATGGAGTTTAAATTCTTATTGACATTCACTGTCTTTTGAATTTAACTATGTTTTGATTTCTGAGATTTATTGTGATATTGTAAAATAGAGTTTAAATTCCTTATGACATTCATTGTCTTGAATTTAACTATGGTTTTAAATATCCACTATTTATATAACTTGTGATTTGTGATTTAAAGTTGTATTTGGTTAATGTTGTGCACCACTGAGACATTGTCTCAGAGATAGCTTTTCATTGCTGTCACAGGTAGACAGACGGATAGGGCAGCAGACTAGGTTGCTAGTACATCCAGCGAGAGATTATCGGGTATAATGAGTATACCATATTTTGTATTTTGTACTGTAATGTATGACCACTGTATGTACATATTGTTCTTGGTTTTGAGCAGTTGTAAATTAAAATTGTACATTAAAGTTGTAAAATAAATTATGAGTTATTTTGACTTGTAAAAATTGTATTATATTTCTTGTATCTCAGTCTTTGAAAAATTATTGTGGATTTGTGTTGAATTATGTTGGAGTTTGAGATTGAGAAAAATATTGAAGTGCTTTCTACAGGTTTTTGAAGAACTGTTTTATCCAAATTACAGAGGGCACTCTGCCAAAATTTTTACAGAAATTACTAATAGTTTAAATGTGTTAGCTAATTCACTTCAGTTCAAAAAGGTTTTTAACACCTGTAAATAGTGCTCACCACTGTAAAAGAAGTAAGAAATGTTTTGAAAATCCCTTGTAGTGTATTTAATGGGTTATCAGTAGGTGAGGTTGGTAATTCATTAGGTATACTAGGGGATCATGTTATGCCTTACAGAGGGGTAGGGTGTGACATCTTTTAGTGGTATAAGAGCTAGTTTTTAAATTCAGTTTTCACCTGTTACTTGAATATTCTTTCTTCATAGTACAACTGCTCAATATCATTGTTTGATACATACAGTACATTACATTATAAATATGCACTAACAGGAGAAAATCTCATTATGTTATTTGTTCAGGAGATCTAAGATCCTCATATTGACTATGGAAGAGGGTGATCGTTCAGTCGATCAATCTATTGAGGCTGAGGTGCAAGGGGATGCCCCAGGCCTACACAATGTCAGTGGTTCAACAAAGACCACTGCAGCACTGCAGCTTCTGCTCGATTCGCCAAAGAGATGGTCGCAATGTTCCAACAAATGGTTGGTAATGTGCCTACTCAAGTCCCAATACAGACACCAGTGGTACAACCACAGTCTCTTGCGAGGCAGTATGACAAATTGATGAAATATGGGGATACAGAGTTCAAGGGGACAGTAGATCCTCTAGAGGCAGAACAATGGTTAGAGAGGATGGATAGGGTATTCAAGAAGCTATATTATACAGAGGAGCTAAGATTTGAATACTCAGTATCTTTGCTACAGGGGGATGCTTATGACTGGTGGAAAACCATTCCCCACAGTCTGGTAGAACCTGCAGTGCTAACATGGAATGACTTTCTCAGGGAATTCAGACAAAAATATGTCCCCAATGCTTATGTAAACTAGAAGTTACAAGAATTCCTAAGTCTTAAACAGAGGAGCAGATCAGTGGCTGAGTATGAAAGAGAATTTTCCCGCCTGAGCCATTATGCAGTAAGTTTACTTGCTACCAGCAGGGAGAGATGCAAGAGGTTTAAAACTGGCTTAAAGCCCAGTATCAGATTACAAGTGGTCGGATTCAAACACACTAACTTCTCTGAACTGGTTTCTCAAGCCCTAGAGTTGGAAAGAATTGAGTCTGAAGCTGCTCTTGAGAAAAAGAAATCAGAGAAGACAGAGAAAGAGGGAAAATCTGTAGAACAGAGTTCCAGTGGTCCTACTGGAAAGAGGAAGAATCATGGGGGACACGGCAGAGGTGGTAAGAAGTCTGGTAGGGGAAGATATTCAGGACAGAAACCTCCTTTATCTGGTCAGCAGAGTACCAGAGGTTCCTACCCTCCCCGCCAATGTGAAACCTGTGGAAGAAATCATGGTGGGATATGCTATAAGGCTATTAGAGCCTGTTATAACTATGGAGGCACAGGACACTTTGCCAAGGACTGCACCAGTAGTCGCAGAGTTGGACCACCTCCTACTACTGCAAAAGGGTCAATTCAGAGCCCTGTCACCAGAAGTTCACAACCACCTAGTAGAGGTAGAGGCAGGGGTAGAGGTAGCCCAGTAGGCAGCCAAGGCACAGTGAAACATTCAGAGCAAGACAGTGCTCCAGTCAGAATGTATGCAATGAGACAGAGGGAAGAGGCCGAGACATCTGATGTTGTGGCTGGTACCTTCTCAACTTTTAATCAAGATGTGTTTGTGTTATTTGATCCGGGTTCTACCCATTCTTATGTGAGTGCTAGCATCATTGATTGCATTGTTGTTCCATGTACAAAAATGGACTTTGAGGTGCTAGTAACAAGTCCACTAGGACAGGAGGTCAGGGTTAATAGAATGTATAGAGATTGTCCTTTGGTGATCCAAGGACACACTTTTCTGTCTGATTTCATTGAAATGCCCTTCAGAGATTATGATATCATCTTGGGCGTGGATTGGTTAGCTAGGCATCATGCCGTGATTGACTGTAGGCTGAAGACAGTCACTTTTGGTCTCCCTCAGTACAGTGATGTGGTAATACATGGGAAGAGGCAGTTATTGCCATCAAACATCATTTCAGCTGCACTAGCCAGAAAAATGATCAGAAAGGTGTGTGAAGCATACTTGGCACATGTGGTAGACACCCAAGTGGGGAGTCCAGCATTGAAGGACATCCCTACAATATATGACTTTCCAGATGTGTTTCCTGATGAATTGTCAGGATTACCTCTGGAAAGAGAACTGCAGTTTGAAATTAATGTTATGCCTGGTGTGGATCCAATCTCCATAACACCATACAGAATGGCACCAGCGGAGTTGAAAGAGTTGAAGATACAGTTGCAAGAACTACTTGAAAAGGGCTTCATCCGCCCTAGTGTGTCACCTTGGGGAGCACCAGTGTTGTTTGTTAAGAAGAAGGATGGTACTCTCCACTTATGTATTGATTACCGACAGTTGAATAAGGTGACAATAAAGAACAAATATCCATTGCCTCGCATTGATGATTTGTTTGATCAATTGAAGGGTGTAGCTGTATTCTCCAAAATTGATTTGCGATCTGGTTATTATCAGTTGAAGGTGCAAGAGCAAAGTATTCCAAAAACTGCTTTCAGAACTCGGTATGGCCACTATGAGTTTCTAGTAATGCCATTCGGGTTAACAAATGCTCCAACTGCTTTTATGGATCTGATGAACACTATCTTCAGACCATATCTCGATCAATTTGTGGTGGTGTTTATTGATGACATTTTGATACATTCGAGGAATGCAGAGGAGCATGATAGACATCTGCGGATTATACTGCAGACTTTAAGGGAGAAACAGCTATACGCCAAATTGTCGAAAAGTGAATTTTGGCTGAAAAAAATCTCCTTTTTGGGACATGTTGTGTCAGCTGAAGGGATTAAGGTACATTCCAGCAAAGTAGAAGCTATCCTTAATTGGAAGCCGCCCAAGAATATCACAGAAATTCGCAGTTTTCTGGGTTTAGCTGGATATTACCGTCGGTTTGTGAAAGGGTTTTCTATGTTATCTTCTCCACTGACCAAACTGCTTCGGAAAGATGTAAAATTTCAGTGGACAAATAAATGCTAGCAAAGTTTTAATGAGTTGAAGAAGTGTTTGACTGAAGCTCCAGTCCTTACTTTACCTACTCCGGGTAAAGAATACACAGTTTATAGTAATGCTTCTCACAATGGGTTAGGCTGTGTACTGATGCAAGATTGGAATGTCATTGCTTATGCATCACATCAGCTGAAACCGCATGAGAGGAACTACCCAACACATGATCTAGAGCTAGCAGCTATTGTTTTTGCTCTGAAGATCTGGAGACACTATTTGTATGGGGAGAAATGCTACATTTACACAGATCACAAGAGCTTGAAGTACTTAGGCACCCAGAAGGAATTGAATTTGAGGCAGAGGAGATGGTTAGAACTCATTAAAGATTATGATTGCTTAATAGACTATCAGCCAGGGAAAGCAAATGTGGTGGCTGACGCCTTAAGTCGCAAGACTATGGCAAGTCTCAGAGTTTCTCCTTTGTCCATGGTATATGAATTGAAAGCACAGCATGCCAGTTTAGAGATTGATGATGAGGGACAGACAGTAGTTGCATGGCATGTACAGCCAGTGTTGATTGATCAGATCAAAATGGCTGCTCAGAGTGATGTTAAATATAAAAAGCTACTGAAAGAAGTCCAACAGGGCAAGAAACCTGAATTTTCTGTGAAAGATGATGGTTTATTGCTACATCAGGGTAGAATGTGCGTTCCTAATGATGCTGAATTGAGACAGATCATTATGAAGGAAGCATATGAGTCTCCTTTTACTATGCACCCTGGTGGAACTAAAATGTACAGAGGGCTGAAAGAGCATTACTGGTGGATGGGTATGAAGAGGGATATAGCTGAGTTTGTTTCCAAATGGCTAACTTGTCAGCAAGTAAAGGCAGAACTTCAAGTTCCAGCTGGGTTGTTACATCCTTTGCCAGTACCAGAGTGGAAATGGGAACGAATAACTAAGGATTTTGTTACAGGACTTCCAAGAACACATAATGGTCATGATGCAGTACAGGTTATAGTTGACAAATTGACCAAGTTTGCTCACTTTTTGCCAGTTCGGATGGATTATAGCCTGGAAAGATTGGCCAGATTGTACATATATGAGATTGTAAAACTGCATGGAGTGGCAGTATCAATTGTGTCTGACAGAGATCCTAGGTTCACTTCTAGATTCTGGGGTAGTCTACAGAGAGCCCTAGGAACTAGATTGAACTTCAGCACAGCATTCCACCCACAGACAGATGGCTAGTCTGAAAGTGTTATTCAGATATTGGAGGATATGCTACGGGCTTGTGTGATTGAGTTTGAAGGTAGTTGGGATATACACTTGCCTTTGATTGAGTTTGCTTATAACAACAGCTATCAATCAAGCATTGGGATGCCTCCATATGAAGCTTTGTATGGCAGGAAGTGCAGAACTCCCTTATGTTGGGATGAAGTAGGTGAAAGGAAGATGATTGGGCCAGAAATTGTTCAACAGACAGAGGAAAAGATCAGATTGATCAGAGATAGACTCAAGTGCATCGCATCGCCAAGTCCTATGTTGATCTGAAGAGAAGAGATATTGAATATGCAGTGGGTGATAAAGTATTCCTCAAAGTTTCTCCTTGAAAGAGGATTATGAGATTTGGCAGAAAGGGGAAACTGAGTCCTCGTTTCATCGGACCATATGAGGTTCTGGAAAGAGTGGGTCCTTTGGCATATCGATTGGCATTACCACCAGAGTTAGCAAGGATACACAATGTCTTCCATGTGTCCATGTTAAGGAGGTATAGATCTGACCCATCTCATGTACTATCAGTTGAAGAGATTGAAGTAAATCCAGACCTCTCATATGAGGAAGAACCCATAGAAATTCTGGCTTATGATGTGAAGCAGCTGAGGAACAAACAGATACACCTGGTTAAAGTGCTGTAGAACCATCATTCAGGCCAGGAAGCTACTTGGGAACGTGAAGAGGATATGAGGAGACAGCACCCACAACTATTCAGAGACTAATGCCAGGTAAAATTTTGAGACAAAATTTATTTTAGGGGGGGGGGAGAATTGTAACACCCCTATGTTCGGTAGTGCATTCCACTGTTCCAGTGACCAGTGTTGTCCGGACAGATAGGATGCCTAGAACTACACTTCGTTATGAGTGAGGAGACATAAAATAATGAAATACAAGAAAAGAGAATACAAGAAAAACAAAGGAAAAATAATAGCAAAGAAATGTAACCAAGTTAAGCGAGCCGAGAACCCTAGCAATGGGTAACTGCACCGGGAAGTCACGGCGTGGACCGTTGACTAGCCCTGGACTGCGGGGAACCCTAGAAAATATTTTTAGGACTTAAATAGAAACCTATTGAAATACAAATACCATTAGAAATATTAAACAAAAATTAATTAATTAGTACAAAGAAAAGTAAGAAATCGAAAAACGGACAAAATCCGGTGTTACCAAAAAAATCGGGAATACAACCCGAACAGGGGCATTGTGGTCATTTGACACCCCGAGTTGTCTTTTGACCTAAATGTCCATTACAAACACATGATATTACACTTGGAAAATATAATGAAAAATTAAATTAGGGGTACCTAATGTAAATAGCCAAAAGTGGAGTATAATTTGGGTAATTAGCACTTAAATCTTATTAAATCATTTTCTTAGGTGAGTGGAGCACTATGGGAATTAAAATATACACTAAGTGGGCAGATTACTTCCACTAAACACTTTATCATCTTCATCCCTTCTCCCATGCCGAAATGAACTCCATCAAAACCTCCATGACCGAAACTTGAAAGAACTTCATAATCTCCTCCATTCCACCTCTAAACACCAAAGTTGCTTCACTAATCTTGATCCCCACCTCACAAGGAAGAAGTAAATACTAATTTCAAGGGAGTTTGGTGAAGATTTAACAAGCCTCATTAATAGGTAAGTTTGTATTTTTTATTGTTGTTTTGTTAAAGTTTGTAAGGATGTTATGGGTGTTTGATTTATGGAGAAATTTTTGAGGTTTGATGTTTAAAGGGGAAGTGTTCTTTTGGCAGCCATGGAAACACCTTGAAGACAGTTTATTTTTGCTTGTAAATGGTGAATTAAAGGATTGATTAAATGTATATGGTGTAGGAAATTATTTGGGTAATGTATACTTAGTATATGTGAATGTGTATTGAAATTTGAATGCTTGGAAATTATGGGAATGTAATGCATGAAATGGCAGCATGGTTTGGTGAACCATAAGGATGTTATTTCATGTTTGGATTATAGAATATTAATGTTGAATTGTGTTGGTTGTTATGGCAGTTTGGGTATGTGTGTGATGGTGTGAAGTTGGACATGTAAAAGTGTTATGGTTAGGTGATTGAATTGTTGTAAATTTGGTTTGAAAAATTTTGTACTAAATGGTGCACATTGAATGTAATTGTAAGCTGCAAAAATGACCTATAATATGTTGTGAATTATATTTAGGTTATGGTACAACCAGAATTGGCTTGAATGTTAAGTTTGGTAAGTGTTAAAAGTGATCCTTGATGTGTATGAAGGAAATGCAATAAGGCAGTTTGTGTTTTGAGCCTAGAACTTTAAGTGTGTGGCTCCAATTGGTATGAGACAAATTGGAGGTGAAACTAGGCTCAAAATGTGCCAACTTTCATGAAGGAAGTATACCAAAATTCTACTTGCAAGGTAGTTTGAAAAATGACCAAATCTGAATTAAGTGCAAATAAGGCCTGAAAATTGACCATTTGGGTAGCAGTTAGTGTTTAGGCCATAACTCACTCAAAACAGGTCCAATTGACCTGAAATTTTTACCATGAATATTTAAGACCAATATCTACAAGTCTTATGAAGACACCAAAACCCAGAAATGACTATAAGCAAGTCAAACATCTTGCACAAGTTCGGGTCCAAAAACTGGCCGAACCAAAATTGACCTAAAATGACCTAAATGACTAATTTTAGTGCAATTTGACCAGCAATAGTAAAATGATCATAACTTGGTCTAAATAACTCAGAATGACCTGAAATTTTTCCCCGCATGCAATAAGACATAGATCTACAAGTTTGTAGTTTTGACCGAAACCCGAAAACTGAGGAAACTAGGTCGTCCGGCTAGGTCAAACTAGTATCCCGGAATCCAGCAAATTGCAAGAAAATACAGTATACACGGAACTGAAATTGGTAACATGTACCAACCCTAAAAGACTATCGAATGTGACACATTAGTAACACTAAAACCTAAATTACCTAGAATGCACCGAGGGTCGATATATTAGGTTGATTAAGCAAACAATAGCATTCAGTGAATTACTTATCAAGCATTATCATTAGAGACAGTTTAATTTAGTACTGAAACACTTCAAATTGTGTTTCTCAGTTAGCAAAGACTCAGGGAAAGGGAAGGAAACACTGAGACAAGGCCAGGAGACAGTTATCAGAGGTTTGTGCACAACAGCTAATTCTTTTGAATTTTTCAATTGAAATGAATTATGACTATTTGTACATTATTGTTTTAAATTGTGGAAATGTGTTTGAATGAATATTTATTGCTTGAAACGCATTGTAAATGGTTTGAAATTGTGAAAAATTATTTGAATGATATTGATGGATAATTGATTGAAAAGCATTGGAAATGATTTGAAACCACAACTATCATGTATATTAATTGTATTCCTCGCAAGCTTGTCTAGTGGGACGAATTGAATTCCCTCTCTGGCTGAAGTGTTGAGGTGTGTGCCTGTTGAGGACGAATCGAATGAGTACTCATATTTTTGCTAGCTAGCTATGTTATTCCTCATTAGCCATCGGCTTTTGGGACGAATTGAACTTTGGAACATGATTAAGCTGTGTGTGATTTATTGATATGTATTGTAAGATTGTGAAATGGAGTTTAAATTCTTATTGACATTCACTGTCTTTTGAATTTAACTATGTTTTGATTTCTGTGATTGTAACACCCCTAAGTTCGGTAGTGCATTCTACTGTTCCGGTTACCAGTGTTGTCCGGACAGCTAGGATGCCTAGAACTACACTTCGATATGAGTGAGGAGACATAAAATAATGAAATACAAGAAGAGAAAATACAAGAAAAACAAAGGAAAAATAATAGCAAAGAAATGTAACCAAGTTAAGCGAGCCGGGAACCCTAGTGATGGGTGACAGCACCGGGAAGTCACGGCGTGGACCGTTGACTAGCCCTGGACTGCGGGGAACCCTAGAAAACATTTTTAGGACTTAAATAGACATCAATTGAAGTATAAATATTATTAGAAATAACAAAGAAAAATTAAATAATTAGTACAAAAAAAAGTGAGAAATCGAAAAACAGACAAAACTCTGTTACTAAAAATCTGAATGCAACTAACAGGGGCATTATGGTCATTTGACATCCCGAATTGTCTTTTGACCTAAATGTCCATTAAAAATAAATAATATTACACTTAGAAAATAAAATGAAAAATTAATTTGGTGGTACCTAAAGTAAATAGTAGGAATTAAGGGTTTAATGTGGAATAAAGGGAAATTAAGCTTATTAAATGATTAAATGTGTGAGTGGGCCACTAATGATTTAATTAAACAATAAAATGTGCTGATGTAAGTCCACTATACCCATCAGAAAGTTCATCTTCTCCATTTCCATTAAACTAGCCGAATTGAAGAAAAGGAAAAATCCTCCATGGCCATTTTCATTCAAGCTTCATCTAACCCCTCACTTCACTTCTAAACACTTAGGTTCCTTCATGAAAGTTTGTCTACACATCATAAGGAAGAGCTTGATACCAAATTTAAGAAGTTTAATCAAGGTTTGGCAAGTTCCAACCATAAGGTAAGTTCACATTTTTGAAGATTGCTTTGTTAAACTTTGTGTACATGTTATGGGTGTTGGTTTTGTGAAGAAAATTTTTAGGTTTGAAGAGTTATTGAGATGTTCATTTTGGACAGCCATGGAGTTATGTATTTAATGAAATATTTGTACATATATTTGGTGAGAAATGATGTTGATTAAGTGATTTAATATCCTAGTAAATTATTCCACATATATATGGTGATTTTGCACTTGGAATGGAAATTGGTGAATTGTAGGACACTTTGGGGTTGAGGGACATTTTCGGCAGCCTTGGAACTCTTGGATAAGTATATGTGGTTCATGAAGATATGGGCAGAATTGTGGCATTAAGGATTGATGGATATGTATATGAATTTGTTGTGTAAAGTGTATGTAAAAACTAGTAATGTTTATGTGTATGTGTAATTGTATTTGGACTTTGGGAATTAGAGTTATATTTTGTGTGTTGAGGATAATTGTAATCTGCCCAAAATGACTTTAAAGTGAAGAGGAGTATGGTTTTGGTAATGTACCAAAACAGATTTGGTAGGGAAGTGAACATCTAGTAAGGTAAGGGTGTAATTGATGTATGTTTAAGCAATGTGATTAAGGCAGTATACATTTTAGCCTATAACTTTAAATGTGTAACCTCAATTGGTATGAGACCAATTGGAGGTGAAACTAGGCACAAAATGTGCCAACTTTCATTGAGAAAGCATACCAAAATTCTGCTTGCATGGTGACATAAAAAAAATGACCAATTCGGATTAGGTGCAATTAGGACCTGAAAAATGACAAATTGGGCAGCAGTGAGTGTTTAGGCCATAACTCACTCAAAACAGGTCCAATTGACCTGAAATTTTAACCATGAATATTTAAGACCCATACCTACAAGTCTTATGAAGACACCAAAGCCCAGAAATGACCAGAAGCAAGTCAAAAAGCTTGCACAAGTTCGGATCCAAAAACTGGCCGAACCAGAGTTGACCAAATTGACCTAAAATTTACCTAATTTGATACCATTTGACCAGCAATAGTATAATGACCATAACTCGGTCTACTTAACTCGGAATGACCTAAAATTTTGCACCGCGGTCCATGAGACATAGATCTACAAGTTTGTAGTTTTGACCGAAACCCGAAAACCGAGGGAACTAGGTCGTCCGGCTAGGTCAAACTAGTATCCCGGAATCCAGCAAGTTGCATTAAAATGCACTAAACGAGGAAATGAGTTTGGTAAAACGTACCAACCTAAAACCCTATCGAATGTGACATATTAATGACACTAAAACCTAATTTACCTAGAACACATCGAGGGTCGGTATATTAGGTGATTAAGCAAATAATAGCTTTCAGTGAATTACTTATCGAACATTATCTTTAGAGACAAATTTATTTAGCACTGAAACACTTCAAATTGTGTTTCTCAGTTAACAAGGACTCAGCAAAAGGGAAAGAAATACTGAGTCAAGACCAGGAGACAAATATCAGAGGTTTGTGCACAACGGCTATTCTTTTGAATTTTTCAATTGAAATGAATTATAACTATTGCACATTATTGTTTTAAATTGTGTTTGTGCACAACTAGTTTTCAACTGATTTTGTTCTAAATAATATTTCATATGATAAATTGTATGTTATTGTTTTAAATTGTGTTTGTGCACAATATTTATTTCTTTTGAATTATTTTCAATTGAAATAAATTATGACTACTTGTATGTTATTGTTTTAAATTGTGGAAATGTACTTGAATGGATATTTATTGCTTGAAAAGCATTATAAATGATTTGAAACTGTGGGAAACTGTTTGAATGGTATTTGATGGATACTTATTGATTGAAAAGCACTATAAATGGTTTTTGTGGAAATTGAAGTGAATTACGAATTGTGTTGCCATTTTGTGAATGAAATTATAACTTTGGAAATTTATTGGATTCTTCGGATCATTTGAATAAAACGTTTGGAATTGTTTTGATTCACAATTGGCATGACATCACATTATGTTCCTCCTCCATTAATGGGGTGAGTGTGATTATTCCTCCCTCTTTGACTTATCAGTCTGGGGTGAGTATGATTATGTTCCTCCCTCTTTGACTTCCTAGTCTGAGGTGAGTATGGATGAGTACTCATTATCTAACTAGCTTCCTCCCTCATTGATTTCGATTATTGGGGTGAGTATATCTTGTCGTGGTATACAACACGGCATGTGTGGAAAAATTGTGTCCTGGCTTAAATTGTGATATTGATCGGCAACACTGTGTTATTAAGTATTTTGATAAATTGTGAATTGGAGTTTAAATTCCTTATGACATTCATTGTCTTGGATTTAACTATGGTTTTATGTATCCACTATTTATATGGTTTATGAATTGTGATTTAAAGTTGTATTTAGTTAATGTTGTGCACCACTGAGACATTGTCTCAAATGATAGCTTTTATTGCCGCAGTAGACAGACAGCAGTGGCGCAGACTAGGCCGCTAGTACCTCCAATGAGAGATTTTTCTGTATAACGAGTATACCGCTTTTTGCATTTTGTAATCAGAATGTATGACCACCGTATGTGCATATTGTTTTGGTTTGAGCAAATTGTAAATTCAAATTGTAACTTGAGGTTGTAAAATAATTATGAGTTATTTTGACTTGTAAAAATTGTATTATATTTCCTATATCTCAGCTTTTGAAAAATCACTGTGGATTTGAGTTGAGAAATATGTTGTATTGAGAAAAATGTTGGAGTTGAGATTTGGAAAATTATTGAAGTGCTTTTTACAGGTTTTCTGAAGAACGGTTTTATCCAAAATACAGATGGCATTCTGCCAAAATTTTTACAGAAATTCCAAATAATTCAAATGAGTTAATTCGATCACTTCAGTTCAAAAAGGTTTTCAACACCTGTAAATAGTGCTCACCACTGTAAAAGAAGTAAGAAAAGTTTTTTTAAAATCCCTTGTAGTATATTTAATGGGTTATCAGTAGGCGGAGTTGGTAATTCATTAGGTCTACTACGCGATCATGTTATGCCTTACAGGGGTAGGTGTGACATGTTTTAGTGGTATCAGAGCAAAGTTTTTAAATTCTGTTTTCACATGTTATTTGAATATTCTTTCTTCATAGTACAACTGCTCAATATCATTGTTTGATACATACAGTACATTACAGTATAAATATGCACTAACGGGAGGAAATCTCCTTGTGTTATTTGTTCAGGAGATCTAGAATCCTCGTATTGATTATAGAAGAGGGTGATCGTTCAGTCGATCAATCTATTGAGGCTGAGGTGCAAAGGGATGCCCCAGGCCTACATAATGTCAGTGGTTCAAAGAAGACCACTCGTAGTACCGCAGCTTCCTCGCTTCAATTCGCCACAGATGGTCGCAAAGTTCCAACAAATGGTCGGTAATGTGCCTACTCAAGTCCCAATACGCATACACGCTGGTACAACCACGCCTGCAAGGCAAGATGACAAATTGATGAAGTATGGGGCTACAGAGTTCAAGGGACAGAGATCCTCTAGAGGCGTAATGCTGGTTAGAAAGGATGGATAGGGTATTCAAGAAATCAAGATCACATGCAGAGGAGCCTCGATTTGAATACTCAATATCTTTGCTACAGGGGGATGCTTATGACTGGTGGAAAACTATTCCCCATAGTCTGGTAGAACCTGCAGTGCTAACATGGAATGACTTTCTCAGGGAATTTAGGTAGAAATATGTCCCTGATTCTTATATAGACCAGAAGCTACAAGAGTTCTTAAGTCTGAAACAGGGGAGTAGATCAGTGGCTGAATATGAAAGGGAATTTTTCCGCCTGAGCCATTATGCAGTAAGTCTACTTTCTACCAAAGAGGAGAGATGTAAGAGGTTTGAAACCGGCTTGAAGCCTAGTATCAGATTACAAGTGGTTGGGTTCAAACATAATAACTTCTCTGAACTTATTTCTCAAGCACTAGAATTAGAAAGAATTGAATCTGAAGTGGCTCCTGAGAAAAAGAAATTAGAGAAGACAGAAAAAGAGGGAAAGTCAGTAGAACAGAGTTCTAGTGGTTTTACTGGAAAGAGGAAAAACTTTGGGAGATACAACAGAGATAGTAAGAAGTCCGGTAGAGATAGATCTTTTGGACAGAAACCACCTCGATCCGATCAGCAAACTCAACAGAAACCCAGGAATGCGCTGTCAGATCGACTTTGTGAAACTTGTGGTAAACCACATAGTGGGGTATGTTATAGAGCCGTAGGAGCATGTTTTAACTGTGGAGAGACTGGCCATTTTGCTAGGGATTGTGTAAATCCAGGTCGTTCTGGATCATTTACTACACCAAAGGGATCAACCCAAATTTCTACCCCAAAGAGTTCACCATCAGTTAGTAGAGGTAGAGGTACAGGTAGGGGTAGTACACTTAGAAGTCAGAGTACTGTGAATCAGCCAAAACAGGGTGATGCTTCAACTAGAGTATACGCTATACGACAGAAAAGAGACTGAGACTTTTGACATCATTGCCGGTACTTTCTCAATTAGTAACTAAGATATATATATATATATATATATATATATGTATTATTTGACCTGGAGTCTGCATACTTTTATGTTAGTGTTAGAACTATATGTTCTATTGTTATTCCTTTACAGGGGAATAAATTTTGATGCATTAGTGATTGGCCCTTTAAGATAAGGATTGTGATAATAAGTGAAATTAGTTTTGAAAGAGTTTATCGGCGAAAAGTATTTTCTAGCACACCATAAATTATAAAGCTAATTGGCAAGCCTACTTAATGTAAGGCAAGAGGACCTAAAAGTAAGTTACAGTAATAGAATTGCTCCCGATGAGGACGAAGATGTTACTGTTAGTAATTATTAATGGATATTGTAATCATAATCGGTTTAGGATATTAGTGGATTCGAGAAAGATAAGATGTTAGAAAACCTAGTCCATGAGGTTATAACGTAGTGACTATATAATGTTCTCGATGTTTGTATTGTAAGCTGCAGATTATAGTACCGACACGGGATTATTGTGTAGAGCTACGTGCTTCCTCGTGGTACAATAAATTAAGAATATTTGTAAGTAATCTATAAATTGATATAGTTGCACCCGGATAGAGTACTAGTACTGAAAATAAATGTGAAAATTTTAGTCAGAAATTTAAAACTTGTAACTAGCCTATCGAAAGACTACACTTGTAAGGTAGCTAGAGTCTGACTCGATTATATTAATGTGAATTATCTGTACTACAAGAATTGCTATAAGCTTAAAGATATCAAGATTTACTTATCATCCTCGACGGATGGACAAATCGAAACAAGTGATTCAGTAAATTTTAAAACTCGTTGAGTTTCTATAAATAATGAAATGAAATGATAATAATAACTCAGAAATGGAATAAACCTCGAGAATATACCGAGAACTTCTATCCTTGAATCCGAGGAGATGGGACAGATACATCCCACTAATGCACTGTATATAATAATAAGTGTCAAGCTAGCATACAAATAGCACCCTATGAAACAGAGTAAGAGAACGGATAACTATGGATTTTGTGATGAGATTTCCGAGGACACAGAATAGTCATGATGCAGTATAGGTCATAGTTATCAGACTAACCAAGTTTGCTCACTTTTTGCCAGTTCGGATGGACTATAGCCTGGAAAGATTAGCCAGATTGTACATATATGAGATTGTAAAACTGCATGGAGTGCCAGTATCAATTGTGTCTAACAAAGATCCTAGGTTCACTTCTAGATTCTAGGGTAGTCTTCAGAGAGCCCTAGGAACTAGATTGAACTTCAAAGACAAGATTCCACCCATGCATGATGGCCACCGAGAGGGTTATTCAGAATCTTGGAGGATATGCTACGGGCTTGTGTGATTGAATTTGAAGGTAGTTGGGATACACACTTGCCTTTGATTGAGTTTGCTTATAACAACAGCTACCAATCAAGCATTGGGATGCCTCCATATGAAGCTTTGTATGGCAGAAAGTGCAGAACTCCCTTATGTTGGGATGAGGTAGGTGAAAGGAAGATGATTGGGCCAGAAATTGTTCAGCAGACAGAGGAAAAGATTAGATTGATCAGAGATAGACTTAAGGCTGCATCAGACCGTCAGAAGTCCTATGTTGATCTGAAGAGAAGAGATATAGAGTATGCAGTGGGTGATAAGGTATTCCTCAAAGTTTCTCCTTGGAAGGGGATTATGAGATTCGGCAGAAAGGGGAAACTGAGTCCTCGTTTCATCGGATCATATGAGATTCTGGAAAGAGTGGGTCCTTTGGCATATCGGTTGGCATTACCTCCAGAGCTAGCAAGGATACACAGTGTCTTCCATGTATCCATGTTAAGGAGGTACAGATCTGACCCATCTCATGTACTATCAGTTGAAGAGATTGAAGTAAATGCAGACCTCTCATATGAGGAAGAACCCATAAAAATTCTGGCTTATGAGGTGAAACAGCTGAGGAACAAACAGATACACCTGGTTAAAGTGCTGTGGAACTATCATTCAGGCTAGGAAGCTACTTGGGAACGTGAAGAGGATATAAGGGGACAGCATCCACAGCTATTCAGAGACTAATGCCAGGTAAAATTTCGAGACGAAATTTATTTAAGGGGGGGAGAATTGTAATACCCCTAAGTTCAGTAGTGCGTTCTACTGCTACAAGGTCAGTCCTGGACAGCTAGGATGCCTAGAACTACACTTCGATATGAGTGAGGAGACATAAAATAATGAAATACAAGAAGAGAAAATACAAGAAAAACAAAGGAAAAATAATAGCAAAGAAATGTAACCAAGTTAAGCGAGCCGGGAACCCTAGCGATGGGTGACCGCAACGGAAAGTCACGGCGTGGACCGTTGACTAGCCCTGGACTGCGGGGAACCCTAGAAAACATTTTTAGGACTTAAATAGACATCAATTGAAGTATAAATATCATTAGAAATAACAAAGAAAAATTAAATAATTAGTACAAAGAAAAGTGAGAAATCGAAAAACAGACAAAACTCGGTGTTACCAAAAAATCAGGAATGCAACCCGAACAGGGGCATTATGGTCATTTGACATCCCGAATTGTCTTTTGACCTAAATTTCCATTAAAAATAAATAATATTACACTTAGAAAATAAAATAAAAAATTAATTTGGTGGTACCTAAAGTAAATAGTAGGAATTAAGGGTTTAATGTGGAATAAAGGGAAATTAAGCTTATTAAATGATTAAATGTGTGAGTGGGCAACTAATGATTTAATTAAACAATAAAATGTGCTGATGTAAGTCCACTATACCCATCAGAAAGTTCATCTTCTCCATTTCCATTAAACTAGCCGAATTGAAGAAAAGGAAAAATCCTCCATGGCCATTTTCATTCAAGCTTCATCTAACCCCTCACTTCACTTCTAAACACTTAGGTTCCTTCATGAAAGTTTGTCTACACATCATAAGGAAGAGCTTAATACCAAATTTAAGAAGTTTAATCAAGGTTTGGCAAGTTCCAACCATAAGGTAAGTTCACATTTTTGAAGATTGCTTTGTTAAACTTTGTGTACATGTTATGGGTGTTGGTTTTGTGAAGAAAATTTTTAGGTTTGAAGAGTTATTGAGATGTTCATTTTGGACAGCCATGGAGTTATGTATTTGATGAAATATTTGTACATATATTTGGTGAGAAATGATGTTGATTAAGTGATTTATTATCCTAGTAAATTATTCCACATATATATGGTGATTTTGCACTTGGAATGGAAATTGGTGAATTGTAGGACACTTTGGGGTCAAGGGACATTTTCGGGCAGCCTTGGAACTCTTGGATAAGTATATGTGGTTCATGAAGATATGGGCAGAATTGTGGCATTAAGGATTGATGGATATGTATATGAATTTGTTGTGCAAAGTGTATGTAAAAACTAGTAATGTTTATGTGTATGTGTAATTGTATTTGGACTTTGGGAATTAGAGTTATATTTGGTGTGTTGAGGATAATTGTAATCTGCCCAAAATGACTTTAAAGTGAAGTGGAGTATGGTTTTGGTAATGTACCACAACAGATTTGGTAGGGAAGTGAACATCTAGTAAGGTAAGGGTGTAATTGATGTATGTTTAAGCAATGTGATTAAGGCAGTATACATTTTAGCCTATAACTTTAAATGTGTAACCTCAATTGGTATGAGACCAATTGGAGGTGAAACTAGGCACAAAATGTGCCAACTTTCATTGAGAAAGCATACCAAAATTATGCTTGCATGGTGACATAAAAAAAATGACCAATTCGGATTAGGTGCAATTAGGACCTGAAAAATGACCAATTGGGCAGCAGTGAGTGTTTAGGCCATAACTCACTCAAAACAGGTCCAATTGACCTGAAATTTTAACCATGAATATTTAAGACCCATACCTACAAGTCTTATGAAGACACCAAAGCCCAGAAATGACCAGAAGCAAGTCAAGAAGCTTGCACAAGTTCGGGTCCAAAAACTGGCCGAACCAGAGTTGACCAAATTGACCTAAAATTTACCTAATTTGATACCATTTGACCAGCAATAGTATAATGACCATTACTCGGTCTACTTAACTCGGAATAACCTAAAATTTTGCACCGCGGTCCATGAGACATAGATCTACAAGTTTGTAGTTTTGACCGAAACCCGAAAACCGAGGGAACTAGGTCGTCCGGCTAGGTCAAACTAGTATCCCTGATCCAAAGAAGTTGCATTAAAATGCACTAAAAGAGGAAATGAGTTTGGTAAAACGTACCAACCTAAAACCCTATCGAATGTGACATATTAATGACACTAAAACCTAATTTACCTAGAACGCATCGAGGGTCGGTATATTAGGTGATTAAGCAAATAATAGCTTTCAGTGAATTACTTATAGAACATTATCGTTAGAGACAAATTTATTTAGCACTGAAACACTTCAAATTGTGTTTCTCAGTTAACAAGGACTCAGCAAAAGGGAAAGAAATACTGAGTCAAGACCAGGAGACAAATATCAGAGGTTTGTGCACAACGGCTATTCTTTTGAATTTTTCAATTGAAATGAATTATAACTATTGTACATTATTGTTTTAAATTGTGTTTGTGCACAACTAGTTTTCAACTGATTTTTTTCTGAATAATATTTCATATGATAAATTGTATGTTATTGTTTTAAATTGTGTTTGTGCACAATATTTATTTCTTTTGAATTATTTTCAATTGAAATAAATTATGACTACTTGTATGTTATTGTTTTAAATTGTGGAAATGTACTTCAATGGATATTTATTGCTTGAAAAGCATTATAAATGATTTGAAACTGTGAGAAACTGTTTGAATGGTATTTGATGGATACTTATTGATTGAAAAGCACTGTAAATGGTTTTTGTGGAAATTGAAGTGAATTACGAATTTTGTTGCCATTTTGTGAATGAAATTATAACTTTGGAAATTTATTGGATTCTTCGGATCATTTGAATAAAATGCTTGGAATTGTTTCGATTCACAATTGGCATGACACTGTTACTATGTTCCTCCTCCATTAATGGGGTGAGTGTGATTATTCCTCCCTCTTTGACTTATCAGTCTGGGGTGAGTATGATTATGTTCCTCCCTCTTTGACTTCCCAGTCTAAGGTGAGTATGGATGAGTACTCATTATCTAGCTAGCTTCCTCCCTCATTGATTTCGATTATTGGGGTGAGTATGTCTTATCGTGGTGTACAACACGGCATGTGTGAAAAAATTGTGTCTTGGCTTAAATTGTGATATTGATCGGCAACACTGTGTTATTAAGTATTTTGATAAATTGTGAATTGGAGTTTAAATTCCTTATGACATTCATTGTCTTGGATTTAACTATGGTTTTATGTATCCACTATTTATATGGTTTATGAATTGTGATTTAAAGTTGTATTTGGTTAATGTTGTGCACCACTGAGACATTGTCTCAAATGATAGCTTTTTATTGGCCGCAGTAGACAGATTGCATAGCAGACTAGGCCGCTAGTACCTCCAATGAGAGATTTTTCTGTATAACGAGTATACCGCTTTTTGCATTTTGTATCAGAATGTATGACCACTGTATGTACATATTGTTTTGGTTTGAGCAGTTGTAAATTCAAATTGTAACTTGAGGTTGTAAAATAATTATGAGTTATTTTGACTTGTAAAAATTGTATTGTATTTCCTATATCTCAGCTTTTAAAAAATCACTGTGGATTTGAGTTGAGAAATATGTTGTATTGAGAAAAATGTTGGAGTTGAGATTTGTAAAATTATTGAAGTGCTTTTTACAGGTTTTCTGAAGAACTGTTTTATCCAAACTACAGATGGCATTCTTACAAAATTTATAAACAAATTCCAAATAATTAAAATGAGTTAATTCTATCACTTCAAAAAGGTTTTCAACACTGTAAATAGTGCTCACCATCAGTAAAGAAGTAAGAAAAGTTTTTTTAAAATCCCTTGTAGTATATTTAATGGGTTATCAGTAGACGGAGTTGGTAATTCATTAGGTATACTACGGGATCATGTTATGCCTTACAGAGGGGTAGGGTATGACAGTGATTTATTGTGATATTGTAAAATAGAGTTTAAATTCCTTATGACATTCATTGTCTTGAATTTAACTATGGTTTTAAGTATCCACTATTTATATAACTTGTGATTTGTGATTTAAAGTTGTATTTGGTTAATGTTGTGCACCACTGAGACATTGTCTCAAATGATAGCTTTCATTGCCGTCGCAGTAGATGTATCGGATAGGCAGCAGACTAGGTTGCTAGTACATCCAGCGAGAGATTATCGGGTATAATGAGTATACCACATTTTGCATTTTGTACTGTAATGTATGACCACTGTATATACATATTGTTCTTGGTTTTGAGCAGTTGTAAATTAAAATTGTACATTAAAATTGTAAAATAAATTATGAGTTATTTTGACTTGTAAAAATTGTATTATATTTCTTGTATCTCAGTCTTTCAAAAATTATTGTGGATTTGTATTGAATTATGTTGGAGTTTGAGATTGAGAAAAATATTGAAGTGCTTTCTACAGGTTTTTGAAGAACTATTTTATCCAAATTACAGAGGGCACTCTGCCAAAATTTTTACAGAAATTACTAATAGTCTAAATGTGTTAGCTAATTCACTTCAGTTCAAAAAGGTTTTTAACACCTGTAAATAGTGCTCACCACTGTAAAAGAAATAAGAAAAGTTTTGAAAATCCCTTGTAGTGTATTTAATGGGTTATCAATAGGCGAAGTTGGTAATTCATTAGGTATACTATGGGATTATGTTATGCCTTACAGAGGGGTAGGGTGTGACATCAAATGACCACAATGCCCCTATTCGGGTTGCATTTCCGATTTTTGTCATTTTCTCGATTTCTCGTTTTTCTTTGTACTAATTAATTAATTTTTATTTGATATTTCTAATGACATTTATACTTCAATAAGTCTTTAATTATGTCTCGAAACTAAATTCTGAGGGTTCCCTGCAATCCTGGGGTTGGCTATTGCCTGCACCGTAACTTCCCCATGCGGTCACCCATAGCTGCGGTGCTGGCTCGTTTAACTTAGTTTCATTTCATTGCTGTTATTTTTTCTTTTTTTTCTTGTATTTTCCTTTCTTGTATTTCATTATTTTATGTCTCCTCACTAATATTTAAATTTAGTTCTAGGCATCTTAGCTGTCTGGACAGACACTGGTTACCAGAATAGTAGAACGCACTACCGAACATAGGTGTGTTACAATTCCCCCCCCCTTTAAAATAAATTTCTTCTCAAAATTTTACCTGGCATCAGTTTCTGAACAGCTATGGGTGCTGTCTCCTCATGTCCTCTTCACGTTCCCAAGTATCTTCCTGGCCTGTATGATGGTTCCACAGCACTTTCACCAAGGGTATCTGTTTATTCCTCAGCTGTTTCACCTCATATGCCAGAATCTCTATAGGTTCTTCCTTATATGAGAGTTCTGGATTTACCTCAATCTCTTCAACTGATAGTACATGAGATGGGTCAGATCTGTACCTCCTTAACATGGACACATAGAAGACACTATGTATCCTTTCTAGCTCGGGAGGTAATGCTAACTGATATGCTAAAGAACCCACTCTTTCTAGAACCTCATATGGTCTAATAAAATGAGGACTCAGTTTCCCTTTTCTGCCAAATCTCATAATCCTCTTCCAAGGAAAAACTTTGAGGAATACCTTATCACCTACTGCATATTCAATATCTCTTCTCTTCAGATCAACATAGGACTTCTGACGGTCTGATGCAGCCTTGAGTCGATCTCTGATCAATCTAATCTTTTCCTTTGTCTGCTGAACAATTTCCAGCCCAATCATCTTCCTTTCAACAACTTCATCCCAACATAGGAGAGTTCTGCACTTTCTGCTATACAAAGCTTCATATGGAGGCATCCCAATGCTTGATTGGTAGCTGTTGTTATAAGCAAACTCAATCAAAGCAAGTGTATATCCCAACTACCTTCAAACTCAATCACACAAGCCCGTTGCATATCTTCCAATATCTGAATTACCCTCTCAGACTGGCCATCTGTCTATGGGTGGAATGCTGTGCTGAAGTTCAATCTAGCTCCTAGGGCTCTCTGAAGACTACCCCAGAATCTAGAAGTGAACCTAGGATCTCTGTCTAATACAATCGATACTGGCACTCCATGCAGTCTTACAATCTCATTTATGTACAATCTGACTAATCTCTCCAAACTATAGTCCATTCGGATTGGCAGAAAGTGAGCAGACTTGGTCAGTCTATCAACTATAACCCATACTGCATCATGACTATTCTGTGTCCTCGGAAGTCCCATCACAAAATCCATAGTTATCCGTTCCCATTTCCACTTTGGTACTGGCAATGGATATAACAAACCAACTAGAACTTGATGTTATGCCTTCACTTGCTGACAAGTTACGCATTTGAAAACAAAATCAGCTACATCCCTCTTCATACCCATCCACCAGTAATGCTCTTTCAGCCCTCTATACATTTTAGTTCCACCAGGATGCATAGCAAAAGGAGACTCATGTGCTTCCTTCATAATGATCCGTCTCAATTCCACATCATTAGGAACGCACATTCTGCCCTGATGTAGTAGTAAACCATCATCTCTCATAGAAAATTCAGGTTTCTTGCCCTGCTGGACTTCTTTCAGTAGCTTCTGATATTTTTCATCACTCTGAGCAGCCATTTTGATTGATCAATCAACACTAGCTGTACATGCCATGCAACTACTGTCTGTCCTTTGTCATCAATCTCCAAACTAGCATGCTGTGCTTTCAACTCATGTACCATGGACAAAGGAGAAACTCTGAAACTTGCCATAGTCTTGTGACTTAAGGCGTCAGCCACCACATTTGCTTTCCCTGGCTGATAGTCTATTAAATAATCATAGTCTTTAATCAGTTCTAACTATCTCCTCTACCTCAAATTCAATTCCTTCTGGGTGCCCAGGCACTTCAAGCTCTTGTGATCTGTGTAAATATAGCATTTTTCCCCATACAAATAGTGTCTCCAGATCTTCAGAGCAAAAACAATAGCTATAAGCTCCAAATCATGTGTTGGGTAGTTCCTCTCATGCGGTTTCAGCTGGCATAATGCATAAGCAATGACATTCCGATCTTGCATCAGTACACAGCCTAACCCATTGTGAGAAGCATCACTATAAACTGTGTATTCTTTACCCGGGGTAGGTAAAGTAAGGACTGGAGCTTCAGTCAAACACCTTTTCAACTTATCAAAACTCTGTTTGCATTTATCTGTCCACTAAAATTTTACATCTTTCCGAAGCAGCTTGGTCAGTGGAGAAGCTAACATAGAAAATCCTTTCACAAACCGGCAGAGTATTCCAAATAAACCTAAAATCATGCATTTCTGTGATATTCCTGGGTGGCTTCCAATTAAGGATAGCTTCTACCTTACTGGAATCTACCTTGATCCTTTCAGTTGACACAACATGTCCCAAGAAAGAGATTTTTTTCAGCCAAAATTCACATTTCGACAATTTGGCGTATAGTTGTTTCTCCCTTAAAGTCTACAGCACAATCTGCAGATGTCTGTCATACTCCTCTGCATTCTTTGAATTTATCAAAATATCATCAATAAACACCACTACAAATTGGTCGAGATATGGTCTGAAGATAGTGTTCATCAGATCCATAAAAGCAGCTGGAGCATTAGTTAACCGAATGGTATTACCAAAAACTCATAGTGGCCATATCGAGTTCTAAAAGCAGTTTTTGGAATACTCTGCTCTTGCACTTTCAACTGATAATAACCAGATCACAAATCAATTTTGGAGAATACCGCTGCACCCTTCAACTGATCAAACAGATTATCAATGTGAGGCAATGGATATCTATTCTTTATTGTTACCTTATTCAACTGCCGGTAGTCAATACATAAGCGGAGAGTGCCATCTTTCTTCTTAACAAACAATACTGGTGCTCCCCAAGGTGACATACTAGGGTGGATGAAGCCCTTTTCAAGTAGTTCTTGCAACTATACCTTCAACTCCTTCAACTCTGCTGGTGCCATTCTGTATGGTTTTATGGAGATTGGATCCATACCAGGCATAACATTAATTTCAAACTGCACTTCTCTTTCTGGAGGTAATCCTAGCAATTCATCAGGAAACACATCTGGAAAGTCATATACTATAGGGATGTCCCTCAATGCTGGACTCCCCACTTGGGTGTCTACTACATGTGCCAAGTATGCTTCACACCCCTTTCTGATCATTTTTCTTGCTCGTGCAGTCGAAATGATGTTTGATGGCAATAGCTGCCTCTCCCCATGTATTACCACATTCGCATCGAGGAGACCAAAAGTGATCGCTTGATCTCTGATCAATCATGGCGTGATGCCTGGCTAACTAATCCATGCCCAAGATGATATCATAATCTCTGAAGGGCATTTCAATGAGATCAGATAGAAAAGTATGTCCTTGGATCACCAAAGGACAATCCCTATACATTCTATTAACCTTGACCTCTTGTCCTAGCAAACTTGTTACTAGCACCTCAAAGTCCATTTTCACATACGGGACAACAATGCAATCAATGATGCTAGTACTCATATAGGAATGGGTAGAATCGGGATCAAATAATACAAACACATCTTGATTAAAAGTTGAGAAGGTACCAGTCACAACATTAGATGTTTCAGCCTCTTCTCTCTGTCTCACTGTGTAGACTCTGACTGGAGCACTGCCTTACTCTGATTGATTCACTGTGCCTTGGCTACCTGCTGGACTACCTCTACCCCTGCCTCTACCTCTGCTAGGTGGTTGTGAATCTCTGGTGACAGGATTCTAAACTGACCCTTCAGCAGTAGTAGGAGGTGGCCCAACTCTACGGGCACTGGTGCAGTCCTTGGCAAAATGTCCTATGCCTCCACAGTTATAATAGGCTCTTGTAGCCTTATAGCATACCCCTACCATGATTTCTTTCACAAGTTTCACATTGGCGGGGAGGGTAGGAAATTCTGGTAGTCTGCTGACCAGATGGAGGAGGTTTCGGTCCCGAATATCTTCCCCAACTGGACTTCTTACCACCCCTGTTGTGTCCCCCAAAGTTCTTCCTCTTCCCAGTAGGACCACCAGAACTCTGATCCATTGACTTTCTCTCTTTTTTTTCTGCCTTTTCTGATTTCTTTTTCTCTGGGGCTGCCTCTGACTCAATTCCCTCTGATTCCAGCGCTTGAGAAATAAGCTTAGAGAAGTTATTATGTTTGAATCCGACCACTTGTAATCTGATACTAGGCTTTAAGCCGATTTTAAACCTCTCACATATTTCCCTGCTAGTAGCAAGGAGACTTCCAGCATAGTGGCTCAGGCGGGAAAACTCCCTTTCATATTCTGCCACTAATTTACTTCCCTGTTTCAAGCTTAAGAACTCCTGTAGCTTCTGGTCCACACAGGCATCTGGGACATATTTTTGTCTAAACTCCCAAAGAAAGTCATCCCAGGTTAGTACTAGGGGTTCCACCAAACTATGAGGAATGGTTTTTCACCAGTCATATGCGTCTCCCTGTAAAAGTGATACCAAATACTCAAATCTGAGCTCCTTTGTGCAATGTAGTTTCTTGAACACCCTATCCATTCTCTCTAACCATTGTTCTGCCTCTAGAGGATCTACTGTCCCCTTGAACTCAGTAGCCCCATATTTAATCAGCTTATCATACTGCCTAGCTAAAGACTGTGGTTGTACCACTGGTGTCTGTAGTGGAGCTTGAGTAGGCATATTACCAGCCATCTATTGGAACATTGCAGCCATCTACCGTGCAAACTGAACAGGGAACTGCGATACTGAGGGGGCTAGTGCGGCTGATCCACTCACATTTTAGAGAGCTGGGGCATCCCCTTGTACCTCAGCCTCTATTGATTGATCGACTGAACGATCCCGTTCTTCCATAGTCAATTTGAGGATCTTAGACCTCCTGAACAAATAACACAAGGAGATTTCCTCCTGTTAGTGCATATTTATAATGTAATGTACTGTATGTATCAAACAATGACATTGAGTAGTTGTACTATGAAGAAAGAATATTCAAATTACAAGTCAAAACAGAATTTAAAAACTAGCTCTGATACCACTAAAACATGTCACACCCTACCCCTCTGTAAGGCATAACATGATCCGGTAGTATACCTAATGAATTACCAAACTTTGCCTACTGATAACCCATTAAATACACTACAAGGGATTTTAAACCTTTTCTTATTTCTTTTTATAGTGGTGAGCACTTTTGACAGGTACTAAAATTTTTTTAACTAAAGTGAAACAAAATAACAAATGTGAGTATCAATAATTTCTGTAAAAATTTTGGCAGAGTACCATCTGTATTTTGAATAAAACAGTTCTTCAAAAACCTGTAAAAAGCACTTCCAATATATATTTCTACAATCCCAAACTCTAATAAATTTGTTCAACACAATAAATTTCTCAACATTATTAACTCAGTTCAATAATCAAATTTTCAGTGTTTCCAAAAGCTGAAATAAGATAAATATATCACAATATTTTTATAAGCCAAAATAATTTATAATTTTAGTTCAAGACCAAGTACAATATATACATACAATGTATATACATTATAACAAAAACTATAAAATATGGTACACTCAATATACCTGGTAAAATCTCAAAATGTAGCACAAGCAACCTACTCTGCTGCTCTGTTCATCTGTCTACCTGCGACAGCAATTAAAAAGCCATCGCCGAGCCAATGTCTCAGTGGTGCACAACATTAAGAAAATACAATTTAAAACCATAAATCATATGAACTATGGATACTTAAAATCATAGTTAAATTCAAAAGACAGTGAATGTCATAAAGAATTAAACTCCATTTCACAATATCACAATAATTATTAATAAAACACACACAAAGCTTAATCATAGTTCCATAGTCCAATTCGTCCTAAAAGTCGATGGCTAGTGAGGAATAACATAGCTAGCTAGCAAATAAATGAGTACTCATCCTATTCGTCCTCAACTGACACACACCTCAACACTTCAGTCAGAGAGGGAATTCAAAGCCAATTCGTCCCACTAGACAAGCTAGCGAGGAATTTAATCAATATACATGATAGCTGTGGTTTCAAACCATTTGCAATGTTTTTCAAGCAATAAGTATCCATCAAATATCATTTAAACAAATTTCCATAATTTAAACAATAACAGACAAATTGTCATAATTTATTTCAATTGAAAATTCAAAAGAAATAACTGTTGTGCACAAACCTCTAAAGAGTAACCTCTTGGCCCTGACTCAGTGTTTTCTTCCCCTTCCCTAAGTTTTTGCTAACTGAAACACACAATTTAGAGTGTTTCAGTACTCATTTAAATTGTCTCTAATAATAAGGTTCAATAATTAATTTATTTAATTCTATTGTTTTCCTTAGTCAACCTATAATGTTGACCCTTGATGCACTCTAGGTGAATTAGGTTTAATGTTATCAATATGTCACATTTTCCATTTCAATATGCTACCAATATAGTGCAACTTACCATTTTTACAAGTTAGCATTCATTGCCAAATTATTTCAAGCATCATTGTATGTAAATGTCAAGTTCTCAATTTTTGAGTGCTAAATTGGTCTAGCTTAAAGTCCTATTTCTCTTGGTTTTTAGCTTTTGGTCAAAGAAGCAAAATTATAGCTCTATGTCTTATTGCACTCAGGGCGAAATTTCAGGTCATTCTGAGTTGTGTAAACCAAGATATAGTCAATTTACTAAAGCTGGACAGATTGCACTAAAATGGCAACTTTAGGTCACTTTTAGGTCATTTCTGGTTCTGGCAGTTTTTATACCCGAACTTGTGCAAGTCTTTTGACTTACTTATGGTCATTTCTGAGTTTTGGTGTCTTCATAAGAGTTGTGGCTCTATGTCTAGTCTATTCATGGTAAAAATTTCAGGTCATTTGGACCTATTTTGAGTGAGTTATGCCCAAAACACTAACTGCTACCCAAATGGTAAATTTTCAGGCTTTCAAGTCACTAATCCGGATTTGGTCATTTTTAAGGTCAATTTCTAGGCAGAATTTTGGCAACATTTCTATATGAAAGTTGGCCTATTTGGTGTCTAGTTTCACCCCCCCCCCCCCCCCCATTGGCCTCATACCAATTGGGTTCACAGTTTTGCACTTATAACCTAATTTAGGTACTGCCAACAACACATAATCTGCACAAGACAATTACACTTCAAATTTGACATTCCTTCTCCTCCTCATGACTTCATTATTCATTCATAGCACTTCTACAAATACTAAACACAATTCCAGCAAGCATATTGGGCAGAACACTCAAGTGCTCAATGCACACAATACCATTCAAGTTCAACATTCACTTCCACCAAAATTCAACATATCTCAATATCAATATTACACACACTCTTCCATATACTCATACCTCAATATCAATTATACATGCTACCCACAATTTAACACTATCATATTTCATTAATAAACTTCATATTCACACATACAAATTCATGATATTATAGGCTACCAAACATGGCAGTTTGCCAAAGCACTAGGGTTCCATTTCAAACCCTTAATTCAAGCACTAACATGCACATCCTTGGATATTAATTTACTACATCTTCCATTTAAGTTAATCAACCTTAATTTTCATCCATTAGAGGTAAGAAAAACTCAAACACTACAAACCTTCATGGCTGCCAAAAATGGCTCAACTCCAATACTCAACCATTCATCAAATTTTCTTCAGTAAATAACATCTCTTAACCCAAGCATCACTTTTACTAAAGGAAGGAAGAGAATTGGACACTTACTTATTTTTGTAGCTTACTCAAACCTCACTAAACTTCCTTCTTTTTACTCCAAGTATGCTGCCCAAGGTGTGTAAACAAGGTTTAGTTAAGGAACCTACTAAAAAATGTGACTTGATCAAGGTTGTATGGAGCTCACTATGGACGGCTATGGAGTTCTTTCAATGGTGAGAGTTTCGGCTGGTTTTTTTATGAAGGTTGAAGATGACCAATTTCTGCCCACTAAGACTTATTTTGTCTCTCATAATGTAGTTAATGGAGCACTAAACAATAATTAAATGTTTAATTATACAAGGTTTCCAAAATTTACAATTTGGCCACCACACTTTCACTAACTATATTAGGTACCACTCTTTTAATTTTCATGACATTTTCAAAGTTCAATATCATTTATTTTTAATGGACATTGAGGTCAAAAGTCAACTCGGGGTGTCAAATGACCACAATGCCCCTATTCGGGTTGCATTCCTGATTTTTCGATAACACCGAGTTTTGTCGTTTTCTCGATTTCTCGTTTTTCTTTGTACTAATTAATTAATTTTTCTTTGATATTTCTAATGACATTTATACTTCAATAAGTCTTTAATTATGTCTCGAAACTAAATTCTGAGGGTTCCTTGCAGTCCTGGGGTTGACTATTGCCTACGCCGTAACTTCCCCGTGCTGTCACCCATCGCTGAGGTGCTGGCTCGTTTAACTTATTTTCATTTCATTGCTATTATTTTTCCTTTATTTTTCTTGTATTTTCCTTTCTTGTATTTTATTATTTTATGTCTCCTCACTAATATTTAAATTTAGTTCTAGGCATCCTAGCTGTCCGGACAGACACTGGTCACCGAAACAGTAGAACGCACTATCAAATATAGGAGTGTTACAAAAACCAATCTCATACATCAAATACACCCTTAGGGTATGAATCAAATTCAAACCGCCACAAATGAGGAGCATCACCTTAATGCCGCCACCTTTGGAATACAAAACCAGCTTTGAATCAATCAACATTTGATCCAATCACACAATTAAATCTCATATTCAATCCTAATGGCAAATATAGTGGCTCTGGTACCAATTGAAGGAGCGAAAGTATAGTGATTAGTTCATAGAAGCATTGAATTTCAAAAATTTTCTTTTAGGGTTTCATGTATCATGCCACATCTCATATGTGCCTAATTAATTTTAATGCTCTATGTTTGCCATTTAAGATTGTGAATTAACAAACTAATTCATTTAAACCCTAGTTTAAAAGAGGAGTTTGAGCACTAACTTCTTTGATGCACTATGGATGCAATTAGCACCTTTAGGAAATACCTAGGACCCCAAGTGTTGTCCCTCTAGCTTGTCTACACCAAGATCACCAATGGGCAGCCCCCAAATCAGCTTCTCAAGCCTTTGCCAACCAAATTATAATTTGGGTTTTACCTTTAGAGAGGTTGTATGTGTGTATAGGACACTAGAAATAATTTCTAGCAATTTTAATTCAAAGGAATTTGGGTTATTCTCTTTGAATTGAGTGAGAAAAGAAGAGAGAAGATAGTGAACCCTTTGTGTCGTCCACTTTTAGAGAAGAAGAAGAATAATTTGTTTCTTCTTTCTTTTTCTTTTATACTTAGGTCATTAAGTCACTTAATGAAGGAACGGAAGCGTGAAAAACACAAGATTATACCATTGAATTCAAAAATTTTCACCTAGGGTCACAAGCACCATGCAAGATTTATTTTTATCTATTTGATTTCAATGATAAACAACATATTAAAACTCTTTTAATATGTTTTTGGATCTGTATTTGCCATTTAAGATTTTAAAATTAATCAGATTAATTTTAGAACCCTAGATTAAATCAAGAACGATTACACTAACCTCTTGATGTCTTTGCAGTGTCTGCGCCTTTGAGATTCGTCTTCAGGACACCAGATGTTGTCCCTCTAGCTTGTCCACACCAAGAACACCTATGGCAGCCCTTGAACAGCTTCTAAAGCCTTTTCTATTGATTAGAAATTCAAGTTCTGCCTTTTAAGAGATTAGAGATGCAAACAGGACACTAGAAACAATTTCTAGTGTTCTTAATTCAAGAGATTGATGGCTAATCTCTTTGAATTGATGAGAGATGAAGAGAAATAGCTGGAGAGGCTCAAAGTGGCGTGACATATGAGAGGAGAGGCTGCTGGTTATGTTTTCTTTTCATAACCCCACTTAAATAGCTAGGTTAACACATTAAACCCTAGCCACATGTCACCTTTTGATTAGCTCTAGGTTTAAGTGACCCAATCACATTGTGCCAAGTGTCAAACCTATATTTAATCTTGATTTTAATCATCTTACATGATTAAAAATATTTGGCAAGCTTATGTGTTATGCCATGTGTCACCATCTCATGGTGCCACGTGTCACACTGCAAAATGACCAAAATGCCCCGGTGTCTTAATTTTGAGTTCTTAACCCAAAATAATTATTTTCTTCTTCTAATTAATTTATATCAAATATAAATTAATTAATTAATCTCTATTAATTAATTTCTCATCAATTAAATTCATATTTAAACACTTTAAATATAAATTTAATTTATATTATACATCTAATAATCTAGATTTGGTTTCAAGTCATGCTAGGGACTTTGCAATTTTATTGCAAACCAAATCTATTTAATTAATCAATTAAACTCTTTAATTAATTAATTAAATCATATTTAAATAGGTGATAACTTGTGTATGTGTGTGACTTACTAGGCTCATCACTAATTGGCAATGAGACATGATATCAACTCTTAATATCATCAGAACTCTTTCTTACCATAAATGATTTCTCTAAATCATTTTATGAACCTCATAGACCATGGTTAACACCTAGCATAGCATGCCATGGCCACCCAATTAGTAATAAGATTTACCTTAAATGAACCTATAATCATATGTTACCATGCACTAGAATCTCTCTGTTACAAAATCCCAACTCAAGCTGGAGTCATGGTTTATGTCAAACTCCATTTGCTATGAATATTATGTTCTCTTTTAATTCCAGATCTTGATTAAAAGATTTTTCTCATCAGAAACTCTTTTCTGAATAAATCTATCTATCCTGGCCAGGAACTTGAAACATCAAGAACAATTAAATGAACATAGGATTTTAACTCTATTTACTTAGAGGAACAGATTCCTTCTTGATCAACACCTACCTCCATATATAACTAGCAGGAGCCAACACATGCCCATATACCCATACATAGTACAAGTATGAAAGCAGTATCAAACTCAAACTACCTATATACAAGATAACTGTGCTATCTCAGGTCTAAAGATTATATGCACTGATATGATTTATGACAAAACATTGACAAGAGTAAACTCCATGTGTTTGTCATAAGTGTCACTGGTTCGGCCTACTTATCATGTATAAGTGCCTATCATGTATGTTATATGGCATGAGACTCACCATTCCATCTTATTTATATCTCATATAAATAACTTGGGAACAAACATGAATACAATCTTTCTGGATAAGTCATGTCCTTATTATGAAGTATCCTTGATTGTGAACCTATTTATGATACTTTGTGCTAGAAATATTGTCACTCATATTCTTAACAACTTAAGAATAATATTTCTAACAAAATATCAATGGACCTTTTCTATTACACATAAATATATTATGTAAACGGAAAAGTGGAAATGCCTTTTATTAATAAAATATATACAAGATACATACTAAATGATATGCTCTAGGGCATACTACTAACAATCTCCCACTAGCACTAGAGCCATTCATTACAATACCTTAGACCCATCTTCTCAAGATGTCAGTCTAACTGAGCTTATGACAAAGGCTTAGTGAATGAATCACTAGGATTTTCAGTGATGCTATTTTCTGCATGGCTATATTGCCTTGCCCAACTATATCTCGATAATGTGGTAGTGCCTTTCTATGTGTTTGGATTTTGGGTGAGACCTTAGTTCCTTAGCTCAGATGATCGCTCCATTATTGTCACGGTGTAGTGGAAGCTGACTCAATGGAAGGAACTACTGTAAGTTCATCACGAACTTCTTTATCCAAACGACTTCCTTTGCGAGATCGATGCGAGAATATACTCACCTCGATGAGTGGAATCAGTAGTCGTGCTCTATTTGGAACTCTTCCAATGATCGCATCTCCATTACAAATGAACACATATCCAGAGGTAGACTTTCTATCATCGATATCTGATTGGAAATCAGAATCAGTATAACCATCCAATTGCAAGTCTCCACCTCCATAAATCAAGAATAAATCCTTAGTTCTTCTTAAGTACTTAAGAATATTCTTGTGACTTTCCAGATGTTCCAAACACGGATTGGATTGATACCGCTAGTCAAACTAACGAGATATGCGATATCAGGCCCGATACACAACATTGCATACATTAAACTTCCAATAGCCGAAGCATATGGAATCCTGGCCATCTTATCTCTTTCTTCAGGTGTCTTTGGAGACATCTCTTTAGAAAGGTGGATACCATGTCTCACTGGTGACAATCCTCTCTTGGAATCAAGCATGTTAAACCTCTTTAACACCTTTTCCAAGTATAGACTTTGGGATAAACCAATTATTCTTTTCGCTCTATCTCTATAGATGCGAATCCCAAGAATATAGGTTGCCTCCCCTAAGTCTTTCAAGGAGAATGTATTTGACAACCATACCTTTATAGTCGTCAACATACCTGTATCATTACCCATCAACGATGTCATCCACATATAAGACAAGGAAAGTGATAGCACTGTCACTAACCTTCTTATATACACATGGCTCATCCTCATTTTTGATAAAACCAAAAGATTTAATGGCTTCATCAAAACGGATGTTCCAACTCCTCGAAGCTTGTTTCAACCCATAAATGGATCGCTTTAGCTTGCATACCTTGGAACCATCTTGGGATTCAAATCCCTTAGGTTGTTCCATGAAAATGTTTTCTTCAATGTATCCATTGAGAAAAGCTTTGACATCCATCGCCAAATCTCATAATCATAGTATGCATATTGCTAATAAAATCCTAATTGATTTAAGCATGGCAACAAAGTAGAAAGTCTCCTCATAGTCTATTCCTTGCCTTTGGCGAAACCCTTTCGCTACTAGCCTTGCCTTATAGGTCTCTACCTTTCCATCGTAACCAATTTTCTTCTTGAAAACCCATTTGTTTCCTATAGGTACAATACCTTGGTGGGTCGACAAGATCCCAAACTTGATTCTTATACATGGAATCAATCTCGGATTTCATAGCATCAATCCATTTTGAAGAGTCTATATCTGATATAGCTTCTTCAAAGGTAAGTGGATCATCTCCATGATCTACTTCTTCATGAGTAGACAACTCTTGTTCTTCTTTATGAAGAAAACCAAATCTCACTGGTTGGTGAGATACACTGTATGTGCTACGAGGAACAGCTGTAGATGTTTCATCAATGGGTATAGGTTGACTAGATGGATCTATATCCATCTGATCTGTTGGTTGGTCAGAATTCTCCAATTCTAACTCTATTTGCCTTCCTTTGCCTCCTTCTTGAACAAACTGTTGTTCAAGAAATGTGGCATCTCTACTTATCACAACCTTTTGTGAAGTAGGCAAATAAAAATAATATCCAAAACTATCTTTTGGATATCCAACAAATCGACCTTTTTCTGATCTGGTCTCCAATTTATCAGTGTTCACTTTTGATATAATTTGGACAACCCCAAATCTTAACATGCTTAAGACTTGGTTTTCTTCCATGCCATATCTCATAAGGTGTGGAAGAAACTGATTTTGATGGAATCATATTCAGAATATATAAAGCTGATTCTAATGCAAATCCCCAAAAAGAGATTGGCATATCAGTATAGCTCATCATACTACGTACCATATCCAATAGGGTACGATTTCTCCTTTCAGATACACCATTTAGCTGTGGCGTTCCTGGAGGAGTCAGCTGAGAAACAATGCCATGCTCTCTCAAGTATTCATCAAATTCAGTACTCAAATATTCACCTCCACGATCTGATCGAAGAGCTTTAATATTCTTTCCTGTTTGATTTTCTACTTCAGATTTAAATTCTTTGAACTTTTCAAAAGATTCATGTTTGTATTTCATCAAATACAAATACCCAAACCTTGATTTATCATCAGTAAAGGTAATAATATAATGAAAACCCCTTCTAGCCATTTCTTTAAACGGACCACATACATCACTATGTATTAGTTCCAAAATATTTTCAGCTCTTAGACCTTGTCCAACAAAGGGTAATCTAGTCATTTTTGCCTTGAAGGCAAGATTCACAAGTTGGAGTAGGCTCAGAGCCCAATGAGGATAAAATCCCCATTTTCTCCAATTTTGTAATCCTATCTTCTGCAACATGACATAACCTTAAGTGCCAAACATATTTTGAACTTGAGTTGGTTTTCACCATGGCATTGCATTCATTTAGATTGCTTTACTCTGGCCAGTGGAAACACTTTCTTACTAACAATGGAAACACTTTCCTGTTGGCAATGGAAACACTTTCCTGTTGGCAGTGGAGACACTTTCCTTTGCCTTTATCAGCTTTAATCTTCCTTTTCTGTTTAGCTATTTTCTTGGAAGGACCAGGAATCTGAGGTTTCTTTTCCTATTGCCCTTCTTCTTGTTGGACTTTCCAGTGAGAAGAAGATGCAACAAAGCTACCTCTTTTCCTTTATTGCAGCATATTCTTTTGGGCAATAACCAGATGTTGAGTAAACCTAAGGTGCATTCTGTCTAGTCATATGGAAATTTGTCACAAAATTCCCAAAAGACTCGTGAAGGGATCAAGGATCAAATCCGTTAGTAGTTGGAAATCCATGTGGAAGTCAAGATGTTCCAACTGCTCAATCACCGAATCATCTTGTAGACATGATCTCCAACATTCTGTCCCTCAGACATCCTCATGCGGAATAGCTGCCTAGATATCTCATACCTAGCATTTCTGCTGTGCTCACCATACAACTCTTGTAGGTGAAGGAGGATCTCTCTTGCACTCTGTATGTTTCCATGTTGCTTCTGTAACTCATTACTCATGGAAGCAAGCATGTAACACTTAGCTCTCATATTATGCTCCTTCCACTTGTCCAATGTTTAATGTTCCTCTTGTGTGGCCTCTCTGGAGGTAAGGGACCAGAACATTTGAATCTAGAACATATCCTATATGTTCAAGGTTCAGACAAGTTTCAAATTTCTTAGCTAATCTAACAGATTAGGTCCTGTCAACCTATTGTGATCAAGTATGCTTGCAAGGATATTGGATGGTGGTGGTTGTTTTGTGCTCATTATTATCAGAAAATTAATTGCAGAAAATAACCAGATTAATTAGTAGATGTATCATGTAATTAACCAAAATGATTATGGTCTTTTAATCAAATTGGTCCTCCCACTAACTTAGCGAATCCTACACTTCCAAAGTAGAAAACGGAAATCCTAGTTGGATGGATTTCTAGTGGGTGATTGAATTCTTATAATTCTATTGATCATCCTCAGGTACATCCATTATTGGAATTACAATAAACTATAAGTGAGCAACTCCTTGCCCATCACATCTCATGTGAGGTTCAATCCTTTACCTAGCCCCTAATGCTCAAAATCTCAGGTACATCCATTATTGACTTATCTTGCATTAGTTAAGTTGATCCCATTGAGTCAGTAATTATGCAAATAATTTTAATGTCCTCAGGTACATCCAATATTGGCCACTAAACCATTTACATATTTACAACATCTCATGCTTAACAATTATTCTTAAGAAAATCTCTTAAATAAATTGCATCTTATGCAACTATTTAAAATTTCTTAAAATAATTGCCCCAATGGAGGGCTTATGTTATAATTACTTTAATTATACCATTTCCAACTTAATCATTTGTTTGGAAGATTTTATAGCCATCCTAATTACTATTAAGGTCTCACTTTGCACATTATCCATTTAGCATGCATATATCATATAATTGCATACATTTCCATACATCTCATGCATTCATGGATAAGCAGTAAATATGGTATGATCATTGACTTTCTAATGCATTCATTTTTGAGCAACGAAGAATTGAATCAGGGCATTCCTAGGTGCATTTCATTCATTCATTTTACAAGAGTTGCTGAAGGAGTACATAATCAACACTTGATATTGAATTCCTCCCACTGGTCCCACCAATGCTCTTGACCTCCTTGAACTTCTTGCAATCCAATATTACATAGTAATCCTTGGCATACCAAGGCGAATTTACAAGAACTTAAATAAATGAAATTACAACCCAAAAATATTACAAACTTAATAATACATGCCCAAAATAAATTAAAATAAATTAATTAATTTACAATCCCAAAGAAACATAAAAAAAATAAATCCAATCACATTGGTCTTTTATAGTCCATGATCATCCATCATGCATATCACTATTTAACAATTAAATAAAACATACATACTTAAATTAAATTGAATATCTCATATTCAACTTAAAAATCCAGATTTGAATATGATTCAAATAAATTTAAAAATTCAGATTTGAATCTCATTCAAACAAATTTAAAAATTCAGATTTGAATCACATTCAAACAACTTCAAAAATTCAGATTTGAATCACATTCAAACATTTTTTAAAAAATCAGATTTGAATCACATTCAAATATTTCTTAAAAAATCAGATCTGAATTTTATTGAATCAATTTTAAAAAATCAGATTTAAATATGATTCAAACAACTTTAAAAATTCAGATTTGAATCACATTCAAACAACTTTTAAAATTCAGATTTGAATCACATTCAAACAATTTTTAAAATTCTGATTTGAATCATAATTTAATTGTGTGATTTAAAACAACTAATTAAACACTTTAATTAGTCAAAGAATAGGCCTTAGATCATACAACAATTGCAGAATTAAAAGCCAAACCTTGAACCACCCAAGGAACCATTGTTGCCGCCACCAATGGTGGCTTCACCATGTGTGACGCCACATCTCATGAACCAACCAGCAATGAATCTCTTGATCTCATGATCAAACACACAATTAAATTATATAATCAACAATCTAAATGGCAAATATAGTGGCTCTGATACCAATTGAAGGAACGGAAGCGTGAAAAACACAAGATTATACCATTGAATTCAAAAATTTTCACCTAGGGTCACAAGCACCATGCAAGATTTATTTTTATCTATTTGATTTCAATGATAAACAACATATTAAAACTCTTTTAATATGTTTTTGGATCTGTATTTGCCATTTAAGATTTTAAAATTAATCAGATTAATTTTAGAACCCTAGATTAAATCAAGAACGATTACACTAACCTCTTGATGTGCCGCAGCGATGTCTGCGCTTTGAGATTCGTCTTGGGACACCGGATGTTGTCCCTCTAGCTTGTCCACACCAAGAACACCTATGGCAGCCCTTGAACAGCTTCTAAAGCCTTTTCTATTGATTAGAAATTCAAGTTCTGCCTTTTAAGAGATTAGAGATGCAAACAGACACTAGAAACAATTTCTAGTGTTCTTAATTCAAGAGATTGATGGCTAATCTCTTTGAATTGATGAGAGATGAAGAGAAATAGCTGAGAGGCTCAAAGTGGCGTGACATATGAGAGGAGAGGCTGCTGGTTATGTTTTCTTTCATAACCCCACTTAAATAGCTAGGTTAACACATTAAACCCTAGCCACATGTCACCTTTTGATTAGCTCTAGGTTTAAGTGACCCAATCACATTGTGCCAAGTGTCAAACCTATATTTAATCTTGATTTTAATCATCTTACATGATTAAAAATATTTGGCAAGCTTATGTGTTATGCCATGTGTCACCATCTCATGGTGCCACGTGTCACACTGCAAAATGACCAAAATGCTCCTGTGTCTTAATTTTGAGTTCTTAACCCAAAATAATTATTTTCTTCTTCTAATTAATTTATATCAAATATAAATTAATTAATTAATCTCTATTAATTAATTTCTCATCAATTAAATTCATATTTAAACACTTTAAATATAAATTTAATTTATATTATACATCTAATAATCTAGATTTGGTTTCAAGTCATGCTAGGGACTTTGCAATTTTATTGCAAACCAAATCTATTTAATTAATCAATTAAACTCTTTAATTAATTAATTAAATCATATTTAAATAGGTGATAACTTGTGTATGTGTGTGACTTACTAGGCTCATCACTAATTGGCAATGAGACATGATATCAACTCTTAATATCATCAGAACTCTTTCTTACCATAAATGATTTCTCTAAATCATTTTATGAACCTCATAGACCATGGTTAACACCTAGCATAGCATGCCATGGCCACCCAATTAGTAATAAGATTTACCTTAAATGAACCTATAATCATATGTTACCATGCACTAGAATCTCTCTCATACAAAATCCCAACTCAAGCCGAGTCATGGTTTATGTCAAACTCCATTTGCTATGAATATTATGTTCTCTTTTAATTCCAGTTCTTGATTAAAAGATTTTTCTCATCGTAAACTCTTTTCGAATAAATCTATCTATCCTGCCAGAACTTGAAACATCAAGAACAATTAAATGAACATAGGAGTTAAACTCTATTTACTTAGATGAACAGATTTCTTCTTGATCAACACCTACCTCCATATATAACTAGCAGGAGCCAACACATGCCCATATACCCATACATAGTACAAGTATGAAAGCAGTATCAAACTCAAACTACCTATATACAAGATAACTGTGCTATCTCAGGTCTAAAGATTATATGCACTGATATGATTTATGACAAAACATTGACAAGAGTAAACTCCATGTGTTTGTCATAAGTGTCACTGGTTCGGCCTACTTATCATGTATAAGTGCCTATCATGTATGTTATATGGCATGAGACTCACCATTCCATCTTATTTATATCTCATATAAATAACTTGGGAACAAACATGAATACAATCTTTCTGGATAAGTCATGTCCTTATTATGAAGTATCCTTGATTGTGAACCTATTTATGATACTTTGTGCTAGAAATATTGTCACTCATATTCTTAACAACTTAAGAATAATATTTCTAACAAAATATCAATGGACCTTTTCTATTACACATAAATATATTATGTAAACGGAAAAGTGGAAATGCCTTTTATTAATAAAATATATACAAGATACATACTAAATGATATGCTCTAGGGCATACTACTAACACTTAAACCCTATGCCACATGTCACAACCACATTGTATCTTATTTTTAATTGACTCAATCACATTAAGCTAAGTGTCAAAGCTAGATTTAATCTTGACTTTGATCACCTTACATGATAGGAAGACAAATGGCAAACTTATATAATGCCATGTGTCACCATCTCATGGTGCCATATGTTACCGTGTGAAATTAGGGGTGGCCACTGTTTGGTTTCGAACCGGAACCGGTTCGATCAAAACCAAACCAAAATCGGTCAAAACTTGAACCAGCTTCAAACCGGACTAAAACCGTCCTTCTACGGTTTGGTTCAGGTTCATAATTTTTAAAAACCGTGAACCAGCGGTCCCTAACCTGATTGAACCGACGATTCTGAACCAGACCAAACCGGCGATTTAAATATAAAAAAATTCAATAAATACTTCACTCTACTCGTAATTCATTTATATATATATATATATATCATTAGTTCTCTACACAATTATTCTCTACACTCTCTTTAATTCTTAATACTCTTTCAATTTCTCTCAAATTTTCTAAATAATTATTTTCTACACTCCTTTTAATTCTCAGTACTTTCACAATTCCCCTACTTTATTATTTTTATGCCCACTGAAATTTTTAATACTATTTCAATTGCTTTGTTATTATTTTATATCTTCAATAAAATTTTCAATACCCTCTATTTTAATTTTTTTTAATATTTTTTTAATTATCAATTATCATATAATTTTTTTAAAAAGGATAAGTAATACTCAATTCAACTAAACTTTTATCCCAAAAATTTATTGGGGTCGGTTATATGTATTCTCTTTCTCCTCTCTAAACGATTTGGGGTTAAATCTTCGGAAATGTGTAATGCTTCTAGGTCATGTTGTACTATTCTCCTTCAAGTCAGTTTAGGTCTACCTATTATTTTCTATCTATCCTTAACCCAATATGCTCTACTTGTCTAATTGGAGCTTTCCTATGTCTATGCTTCATATAGCCAAACCACCTCAATCTCCTTTCTCTCAACTTATAACTAAAAATTTTGATTCCTCTAAATCCTAAAGGAATACATAGGTAAATTTAAGTTCATGCACCTTTTTTTAATTTTTTTTAAAATTAATTTTGTCTCTAGTTTTTTAATAAGTTTAAGTCTTTGCTTATTAAATTTTTTTTAAAAATAAGTTATTTTTATTCTTATTTTTCTTATTTTATTTTGATTGAAAGATTTCTAAAAAAAAATTAAAATATTTTTACAAATATAACTTAAATTCTAAATCAATAAAATTTTCCTTTAATTTTTTCTTTTAAGTTGCTCTTAAACCGCCCCTAAATCGCTTTCAAACAGTCTTAAACTGTCATTTTTCGAACAGTCATTTAAACCATTTTAAACCGGGCTCGAACCGGAATCGGTGATTCAAGAACCATCTTCCAAACCGTCCCATGAAGGTTTGGTTCAGGTTTATGATTTCATTGAACTTGAATCGGCGGTTCAGGAACCGTAATCGGCAGTTCCTGAACAGTGGCCACCCCTATGTGAAATGACCAAATTACCCTTATGTAATAATTTTGAGTTCTCAACTCAAAATCATCATTTCTCCTCTTCTAATCAATTTATATCAAATATAAATTGATTAATCTCTATTAATTAATTTCTCACAATTAAATTTATATTTAAATATTTTAAATATAAATTTAACTTATACTATACTTCTAATAACCTAGATTTAGTTTCAAACCATGCTAAGGACTTTACAATTTTATTGCAAACCAAACCTATTTAATTAATTAATTAAACTATTTAATTAATCAATTAAATCATAGTTTACTTGGTGATTATCTTGTGTATGTGTGTAACTCAGTAGGCTCATCACTAATTGGCAATGAGATATGATATTAACTCTTAATATTATCAGAACTCTTTCTTGCCATAAATGATTTCTTTAAATCATTTTAGGCATCTCATAGACCATGGTTGACACCTAACATAACATGCCATGGCCACCCAATCAATAACAAGAAATACCTTAAATGAATATATAATCATATGTTACCATGCACTAGAGTCTCTCTGTTACAAAATCCCAATTCGAGCTGGAGTCATGGTTTATGTCAAACCCCATTTGCTATGAACATTATGTTCTCTTTTAATTACAGTTCTTGATTAATTAGATTTTCCTGTCAGAAACTCTTTTTTGTCTAAATCTGTCTGTCCTGACCAGAAACTTGAAACATCAAGAACAATTAAATGAAAATAGGATTTTATCCCTATTTACTTAGGGTAACAGATTCTATCTTGATCAACAATTATCTCCATATATAACTAGTAAGAACCAACACATGCCCATATACCCATACATAGTACAAATATAGAAGTAGTATCAAACTCAAACCACCTATATACAAGATAACTGTGTTATCTCAGGTCTAAAGATTATATGCACTGATATGATATATGACAATGCATTGACAAGAGTAAACTCCATGTGCTTGTCATATGCGTCACTGGTTCGGCCTACTTATCATATATAAGTGCCTATCATGTTTGTCATATGGCATGAGATTCATCATTTTATCTTATTTATATCTCATATAAATAGCTTGGGAACAAACATGATTATAATCTTTCTGGATAAGTTATGTCCTGTGTGAAGTATCATCGATTGTGAATTAATTTATGATACTTTGTGCTAAAAATACTGTCACTCGTATTCTTAACAACTTAATAATAGAATTTTTAACAAAATATCAAATGACCTTTTTTATTACACATAAATATATTATATAAACGAAAAAGTGAAATTGCCTTTTATATATAAAATATGTACAAAATGATATGCTTTGTGAATCAATTTATGATACTTTGTACTATAAATACTGTCACTCGTATTCTTAACAACTTAAGAATAGAATTTCTAATAAAATATCAAATGACCTTTTTTATTACACATAAGTATATTATGTAAACGAAAAAATAAAATTATCTTTTATTAATAAAATATGTATAAAATATATACTAAATGATATGCTTTAGGGCATACTACTAACATTGCTCTATATTGGTATTGCTTTTATCGATGAAACTAATATATTAAAACAAAAAACTCTAGCATGTATAGCCATCTTTATCCTCGTACACAACATCTATTACTCCGGCAAAATTGAAAATTCTTGCTAAGACAGACATAGTAAGGAAGTCAGGTATAAAAGCTTTTCATAACATCCTTCCATACACTCACCATTTGTTTTTGAAATTCTTAGAGAACTTCTTTTATCTGAGCATCATGTTGTTTCATGTAGCATTAAACTGTCAATGTTGGAGGCAACGTACTATCTCTTTTGCTTAAACTATATACATATGTGAGTAGAAATTAAATTATTAAAAGGAATCATAAATATAAAAACAAATTCAATATCTGTATATTATTCCCCTTCTGGATTCCAAATTTATATATATTATAAATTTATTATTAAATGTAATTCCACTTATATAAGAATTTGTTATCTAATCAATTTAGATAAGGTTTATGTACCCTCATTTTAATACCATTGGTTGTATAATTTTTTTAAAATTGTTATTATAATTATATTAATAGAATTTGAATTTAAATAGAAATTTAATTTAATCAATGAAAAATTAAATTTAAATAACAAAAATATGTAATTATAAATAATATAAATAATAAAGAATATTTTGGAAAAATCAAATGTCCACCTTCACACAAAAATAAAAAAAGAGATATATATATTATAGATAAAGAAAAATGAATGTCTGGGTTAAATTGTAATTACCTTATAATATTAGGATTTTTATGTAATTAACCTCCTCTCATTTTGGTATTGAAAAGCTTCTCGACTTGTATCAATCTGCGTCTGCGTCTGCGTCGCAGAAAGAGGCAGGACTGCAGGCAAGAATTTTTCCTGCTTGTGTATATAAAACATCATGCCCGATCCATGAATTGCTCGACTCGGCTTATCACTCAACTGAACTCGCCCGAGTCACATCGCTTCTTCTCCGCCACCATAAAATTTCTTCCCCTTAGATCCCCAAGAAACTTCACGTTTACTCCTCACATTATATTCTCAACTCCAAAATTCTCTAAAATTGCCTCATTTGCTACCAAAGCCAGTAATCTTCCTGGACCCAACCGGAACGCTCCGGCGATGGACCCCAACGCGCCGGAATCAGCGGACCCGCCTCCTGCTGCGGAAGACTTTGTTCACATCGAAAATCCTAATCCTAATGTCGAGGCTTTGAGCGAGAGCATTGTCGATGTTGCTGATGAGCTGAGGGTGGACACTGGCGCCGATGCAGGGAGTTTTAGTGAGCCGCAGAGGACGGAGCTTCCGGAGGGGCTTTCTAGAAGTGTGGTGGTTCTCAATTGCGAGTCTACGGCGGAGGGTGGATCGTGCGATGTGTACTTGGTTGGCACAGCACATGTTTCTCAGGTGAATAATTTTTTCTGTTTGGATGCTGAGAAAACGAGATGAATCAACAGAGTAATTAGATTTAACGCTTTAGGTTTTTTGTGTTAATCAAGATTTTAGGAGAGGAAATTCTTTACTTGACTACAAATAATATGCCTGACTGGCTTGGTCTATGTTTTGTTTTCTAATTTAGCAAAATCAAAAGTTGTGGAAAATATCATTCCGTTTGTGCTCTCTATCTGATTTTCAATCGGGAGAATTGATGAAATGAATGGAAAATCTCTATTTCTTTTTATAGTTGAAGTTTTTGTTTGACCTAACGTGAAAAAGGATTACCCCAAGTTAAAGCTGTAACGGCATTAGTCTACCGGAGTACTGTAATGCGAGGATCTGTTTGTTACATTAGATTTTGAAATATAAAATAGGCTTAATGAGGGAAAGCTATATGATATAATCCAGTAATTGCTGCTACCTGTTAACATTATTTTGTTGCTTCGACACCTGTTTGGATACGAGAATGTGTCATTTAGGAAAATAGAATGTTGACTTTCAATTGAAGAATGTAAAATGCTGATTTTCTATGGTTTGATTTGATTCTTTTTTGGCAATGTTCAAACACTACTTTGGAGTGGACTAATAATTGTGTTGATTTTTTTATTGTATATTGCAGGAATCATGTAAAGAAGTTGAAGCTGTAATCCGCTTCTTGAAACCACAGGTGCTTTCCCATACGAAACTCACTAAAATTTAAATAAGGGATTGGTCATTTAGCACGTTAGCTGTCTGCTTCTAAGTTATTTTAACTATTTATGAAGTTGTTGCACTTTGACTACAGGTTGTCTTTTTGGAGTTGTGTTCTAGTCGAGTGGCTGTGCTTACTCCTCAGAATTTAAAGGTTTGTCCCAAATGTTTCTTGCTTTCCCCCTTCACATTTACATTCTTAAATTTTGAAGAACTTTGTGCCTCTCCTTTTGCTCCAAGTCTCTACTAGAGCCCCCAGTCCACTCTACAGAGTTGGTGACTGCAAAGCAGTTGGTGTAGGTGGTGTTGTATATTTGGCAATGAGTATTTGCCTTTTTTTCTTTATGATTGCTTAGAAGGTGATGCTGTGTTGATGTTTGATTTTCTTGCCTCATGGAGGCATCTTTGTTTGGAGGACTTAAATCATCAACTTATTTTAGGTCTGGTTGAGTTGCAAAGCTAACCTTAATATTTCTCAATTTTAGCCTATTGGGTTTCCATTTTCTTATATATTCAATTTTAGTTGACCAGGTTCCAACAATGGGAGAAATGATAGAGATGTGGAAGAAAAAACATAACCTGTTTGGGATACTTTATAGCTGGTTTCTTGCCAAGGCATGTATGATAATAATCTTTGTTTCTATTTCAGTTTTTAACCTCTCTAAATTCCTTCATTTATACTTCTCCTTGAAACCAGAATATGATTGTTCAGTATGATTTTAATTTTATATTTAATCAACGTTTTTGTAGGTTGCCAATAAGCTTGATGTTTTTCCGGGTTCTGAGTTTCGAGTGGCTTTTGAAGAAGCAAGATCATATGGTGGCAAAGTGATACTTGGTGATCGCCCTGTACAGGTAAGATTCTTTGCTGATTTCTGGCTGGAACTATTTTCCTCTTTTGATCTATTGCATAAGATAGGTTATTACTCCGATTAATCAATGCATTAAATTTTGTCTAGGTTCAGTCTCAATTAGAACATCAAGCTCAGCTCAAGATCAATAACTTCTGCTCAAAGAGCAGTGAAGTTTGAGCTTGGTTAAAGCAATACCAAGCTTGAACACCTTAATACTTGGTCTGGATTCGCTTCTTTACATCCTAAGCAAAATGTTCATTGAACCAATCTCAGTTTCTTTTCCCTGAGAGAGTAATAGGCTGGACAACCTTATTGAATTCTGATGATTGTTTAGGACAAAATGGTCTAATATGTGTAATGCTCTTGAATTTTCATCATAATTTGCCTTTTCCAAAACTTGGTCACAAGTATTTCATATAATTTGTAACCACATTCAATTATCTTTTGTGCAAGAAATTGATTGGTAAACCTTGTGATGGCTGATTTTGAGATTTAATATCATAAGATGCATTTCTGGGTACTCTATTGTTTGGCAATGGCTGCTTTTCCAGTTTGGTTAGCATCTCCCAGTCCTAATCTGAGGCCAGAAATCATGTATCCAACCATGTCCTTTTATCATTAATGATCCATCTGTAGTAGGCTAAACACCAGCTATTTGGATCACAAACACCTCTAGTGGATTGTGCTTTGTCATGTTCAAGTCTTGCATTTATAAATTTGAACAATTTAATCACAAGTGTGATGGTATTAACTGAAACAGATTACATTACGAAGGACATGGGGGAAAATGCCTCTTTGGCATAAGACAAAATTATTGTACTCTCTGCTTTTTCAAGCATTCTTTTTACCAAGTCCTGAGGACCTTAACAAAATGGTAAGCTCTCTTAACCTATGCAAAGAATTCCTCGCTACATTTGCTTGCATTGAGTGGACTTCAGAAGGGAGAAATTCATCCTATGTTGCTAAACTTTAGTTTATAGTAATTTCATTTTGCTACTTTTCAGCTCAAGGAAATGGATGATGTTGACATGCTGACACTTGTGATTCAAGAGATGAGTAAGGAGTTCCCCACTCTAATGGAAACCCTTGTGCATGAGCGAGACCAGTTAGTGTTCCTTTGCCAACATTTCATTTGTAATTTATGTTTGGTAAATATAATTTCTTGCTGTTAAGTATTTTGCAAATTTCCTGCATCTTGTCATTTGGCTTTGACAAATGAGATCTGAGAAGTGAACAGGAGGGTATAGGGGTTACTTTTTCTGTTTCAGCCTACTTGATGAAGATAGCATACTAATCTCATAAATTACATTTGCTAGAAACGTCTTGCTAATCTTGTATATTGTTGTCTATAAAGGTGCTTCTTTTTAGCTCAAACCTACTCTGATGCATTACATGCCATTATATTGTGTTTGGAATCATTTTTGTTATGGTTGCTTTTACTGAAGGTGCATAGAAAATACTTGTACAGATTAAACTTCATTTATTTATTTTCTTAATTTTGAGTTGACAGGTAATGCATAGATGAGTTCAATCATTGTGCTCAGTCCAAACATTAAGCAGAGAATTTATATATATATATATATATATATATATATATATATATATATATATATATATATATATATAGTACACATTGACGTGGGGAGAAATTTTTCCAAAGGGCCGTCTCCAGGCTCTAATTGAAAAGCTAGAATTTTGCTGTAGTCTGTGTCTTTTTGACTGCAATATGTCTAATAAAAACATCACAAATATGTCTACAGTTGATCCTGTGATTAATGATCCCATATCCTTGGTATTCAAAACCTATCAAATATTTCTTTTTGGCTTTACTTTTTTGGAGATTTTTCCTCCTCACTATCCCCTTCTCTTCGTTCTTTTGTGCTTCGTTTCTTCCATAGTTATACAAAGTGCTGTGACCTCTTTTGTTATAATAGAGGGAGGGGGAATTTTCCTTTTCTTGTGTGTTTCTGGGTGCAAACAAAATTTGGATGGAGTGCATAAATAAGTTGAATGCTTCAGTTTGATGCTTCATATAGGTCCTGCATCTTCAAAGCAATGCTGAATGGTCAACTAATTTATTAGTTCATTTGCGTGATTGTTGTGAAATTATATTCAGGAATTGTTATGATCTGCCTGGAAGGGCACCTGTAATACTCTCAGTTCCATCTGGATAAAATTATTCAGTGGTGGTATGATCTAACTGGAAGGGCAGCTGTAATACCCTGTTATATCAGGATAAAATTGTTTTCTGTGACAGTATGATCCCAGTTCATTTGTCTTATCTTTGTGCTCTTTGCCTAGCCTAATGTTTGGCACATACTTTCATATGATTTTTCTGGTTTCATTTTCTTTTATTTGGTATGTTTTCTTTTGTTTGTTTATCTATTTTTTTCATTAAAATTATTCCTTGGGCAAAGATGTTGCAGCACTCTTCCTTGTTTAAATAGTTTGTCAACTTGGAGACATTTTGCATCACTATTTTGCATAACTACTTGGATGAATTTTCTTTCATTAATTGATCTATATTTTCTTAAAATTATTCGTTAGGCAAAGATGTTGAAACATTTTGCCCTGAACTTGTATAATTGTTTTGTCAACTTTGTGGATATGTTAGGAACAGGAATTCTAACCCCTTCGGAATGTAGAATTTTACAAGAATTCAATTCATTTGATTTTGTTTTGGTTAATTCTCATGTTTAGAATGAAAGAATTCAATTCTTTTTAACTTAAAAATTTTTCATTTTAAAAGAAATAAAAATCAAGAATGATTTTGTGAGAATTCAATTGAATTCTTTTCTTGCAAATGATTTATTCGAAAGGAAGCTTTAACAAAGTAATACCGAAGAAATTAGAGGTAATTGAAAGATTAGAAGGAATATGGAAAGAATAGTAGACAGTAGAGAAAAATAGAAGATAGAAGAAAGGATTTAGGGAGAAAAGAGATAGAGAATAAAGATTGGGAAAGAAAGATATATTTCTTGAATGACATACGAAGACATCTCTGCTGCTATTTATTCAGGTAGTTCTAACTATTTTCTAACTTTGCTAACTGCTACTAACAGCAGGCAACCACCTGCAATAACCTGCTAACAGTTTCAGTTACAATTCCAACTAATTTCAGGCATACCTAACTGTTACTGACTTTTTCCTGAACCTAATCCTGCTGTACGTAACAGGACATTTTGCATCACTACAGATGTAGTTTTCTAGCTGTTGCCTACCATTTTTCCCTTTAAAACAAGTAGTTTTCATATAAACTTGCTTTTGCTGAGTACCACCACAAGAGTGTAGAGCAATTGCATTGTGTGATAACGTTGAAGGATGGGACCTGTTTAAATCCTTCGTAACGCTGCCCTGATGGGATAATGAGTGGGTAATGGCTTTCTTTATTTAAATATGCAAGATATATTTAATGCAAAAGTGAGCTATTGGGAAATTTTAATTTTCATTGGAGTGTGTTGGGGTTTGGGAAACCCTAACAGAGAAGAAATAGGGTAGAAGAAGAATAGAAGAGAGAAAGATAATAGAATAGAGAAATAGAGAGATGAGAAAGAAATTGTATTTCTTGATAGTTCTGGGTGAGAATTACAAGGTAACTGCTGATATTTTATAGCGCTAGCTGGTGTAACTGCCAAATTCCTTAGCTGTCACTATAACAATCTCTAGCAATATCAGTTACACAAGAATTAAAAACTGCTATTGCCTTTCCTGCTCATAACCCTTCTAGAACATCTAGAAACAACTATACTCATCTACGTTACTTCCTATTTTTATTCCTATACTTCTTTCTATAGTATGTAACAATACCCTCTTTTGGAGCACTTTCTTGTCCCCAAGAAAGTGAACAATCTAGAAATTGAGCAGTGATGAAATGTTTATCTTCCCAAGTAGCATCCTCAAGTGGAAGATTAACCCATTTAATGAGGCCTTGCTTAACCTGTTGATCACCTCTCAAAACAACTCTGGTTTGCAACACCTTTTCAGGAGCAACAACCAACTGATCTTCATTTTACTGAGGCAGCTCTCTAACAGGAATAATGCCATCTCCCAATTTCTTTTTGAGCATAGAAACATGGAAGACAGGATGGATAGATGAAGATGCAGGTAAGGCCAACTTATAAGCTACGTTTTCTACCTTTGATATTACTTCAAAAGGACCATAATACCTAGCACATAGCTTAAGAGATTGTCTCACAGCCACTGTAGCTTGCCTATATGGCTGAAGCTTCAAATAAACCCAATCCCCTATTGCAAACCTCTCAAAACAACTCTGGTTTGCAACACCTCTTTAGGAGCAACAACCAACTGATCTTCATGGTATTGAGGCAGCTCTCTAACAGGAATAACGCCATCTCCCAATTTCTTTTTGAGCATAGAAACATGGAAGACAGGATGGATAGATGAAGATGCAGGTAAGGCCAACTTATAAGCTACCTTTCCCACCTTTGCTGTTGCTTCAAAAGGACCATAATACCTAGCAGATAGCTTAAGAGATTGTCTCACAGCCACTAAAGCTTGCCTATAAAGCTGAAGCTTCAAATAAACCCAGTCTCCTATTGCAAATTCTCTCTCTGTTCTATTCTTGTCAGCCCGCTGTCTCATTCTATTCTGAGGTTTCTGCAAATTCTCCTTAAGAAGATGGATTAGGTGCTGTCTGTCTCAAAGAAATTGGTCCACAGCTGCCACAAATGATTCTTTAGCAATTCCAGAGGGAAAAAGTGGTAGAACATAACCATAAAGTCCCTGAAATGGGGACATCTTAATGGCACTATGAAAGGAGGAATTGTACCACCATTCTGCTAATGATAACCAACTAGTCCAAGTAGATGGCTGTAAATGGACCATGCACCTCAAATATCCTTCTAAGCATTGATTCACTCTCTCAGTTTTGGCCATCCGATTGAGGGTGATAAGTAGAACTGAAAGCAAGCTTCACACCCATTTTCTTGAATAATTCTTGCCCATAGTAACCAGATTCGTTCAAAACCCCCTGGGAACCGCGATTTGGTTCGTGAGTTCTGAATTGCGAGTCCTCTGCGTTCCAAAATGCTAGGGGACGCGATCAGGTTCTCCAAAATGGAGGTTCCAGTGAGAATAAAAAGAAGAAAGGAAGGAAGAGAGAAAGAAACAAGAAAAATCAAAAGGCATGAACATGTGTAAGCAATAGGCACAAGAAGAAGAAGAAGATATGTCGCAGAAATGAAGAAAAGAAGAAGAAGGAAAAAGGAGATACATTTTGAAAGTCTAGCTTTTGTAGGTGGAAGACTTGTTAGTGGGTTGGGTATGTTATGTAGCAGTATATTCTTGATTTTTGGAGTGCAAATGAATAGTTTATTGAGAAAAAATTAAAATTATTTAGATAAATAATCATTATTAACTAATAAATAAATAACTTTGAATTTTATAAAAATGTATATTATATTAAAAAATTATCATATTAAATTAATATTTTAATTTATAAATATAATATGTTAAATAAAATTAAAAAATAAGTTATTTATTAAATAAATATAATTAGTATATCTCAAATCGAATTGACGTATTGACTAAACGAATTGCGAATCGAATTAGCGTACCAATTAAGACTACCCCTTACGAATCCTATATTTCGTTTAGTGGGGTACTACGTACCACGCACTCGTACCTCGACTTGGGAGTATCACATTCCTGGTAACTATGTTCTTGCCAAAAATTACTAGTAAAAATTCTATCCCTATCCGAAACAATAATTTGAGGAACTCCATGTAACTTGAAAACATTATCCAAGAAAAGTTGGGCTACTGTTACAACAGAATAAGGATGAGCTAAAAGCAAGAAATGTGCAAATTTGGTATATCTACACACCACATCTAAAATGATATCCTTGCCTTTTGACTTGGGAAGTTGTTCAATAAAATCCATAGAAATCTGCTGCCACGCTTGAGAAGGGATGGGTAATGGCAATAACAACCCTGGATAGGCACAGTGTTCTGCTTTGCACCTTGCACAAGTCTCACATTCCCTCGCCCATTTCATCACATCTTGCAGCATTCCAGGCTAGGAAAAATAAAAGAGAAACTTTTTGATCCTCATATTGGTGGCATGAACACTTGAATGAACTACCATAGGAGAGTCATGATATGACTGCAGTAAAACAACTTTTAAAGTAGTAGAACCCACATAAATTGTCTTTGTAGTACAGAATTCCACTTTTCAATTGATAACCAGGAATAGCATTACTATTCAAAGAAAGCTGCTGAATCAATCCACTAACCTTCTCATCTCCATCATAACTCTGCATCACATTTTGCATCCGAACAGGTACTGCTACTGAATTTGTAATAGTACAATAATGGCTTGAATACTCATACTCAGGTGTCCTTGATAATGCATCTGCCACTTTATTTTCAATGCCCTTTCTATACAAAATTTTATAGTCCAAACCAGACAACTTAGAAATACCCCTTTGCTGTAAATGAGTATGCAACCTTTGCTCTAGGAGGTACTTAATACTCTCATGGTCAGTTTTAATTAAAAATTGACCCTGCTTAAGGTAATGTCTCTACTTCCCAACAGCAAAAGTAATGGCCAAAAGTTCCTTCTCATAAATTGATAAGTCTTGACTTCTAGGGTCAAATGCTTTAGAAATATAAGCTATTGGATGCCCTTGCTGTTGTAAAACAGCCTCCATGCTCCAATTGCTGGCATCTGTCTCAATGATAAATGGTTTAGTAAAGTCTGGTAAGGCAAGGACTAGTGCCTCAGACATGAGCTTCCTCAGTGTATCAAAAGCCTGTTGAGCTGCCTCATCTCACTGAAAATTATCTTTCCTCAAAAGGTCAGTTAAAGGATTGCATATTATACCTTAGTGTTTGACAAACTTCCTATAGTATCCCGTAAAACACAAGGAAACTTCTAAGATCTTTAACTGAAACTGGAGCTGGCCAATTAATCATGGCAGCAACCTTTTTGGGATCAGTAGCTACACCCTGCCCTGAAATAATATGCCCGAGGTACCCTACTTCAATCTCCCCGAAGAAACATTTATATCTCTTGGCATAAAGTTGCTGCTGCTGTAAAATATCATACGGTTCAACTGTCAACAGGTGTTTGTCTTGGAGATTTACTTAGCAGGATCCTCTGGACAGCATTCATATGAGTATAATGTTTGAAATCTATATTCTTTTGCTCAAAGGAAACTTTTTTTGTTTTTGGGAAATTTGACCCTTAAGGCATTCTCATCTTATACCTACATATAAGCAAACTATGATTGATCTGGAATTGTTTCGGTCAAAGCAATTCAATTGTAAATTTTTGGGGTCCAAGCACTCTGAAGGATGGGGCACTTTATGTTTATGTTCATGGTTTTTACCCTTTGTCTGACTTGCAGGTACATGTCTTCCACATTACTAAGAGCTGCTAGTGAACATACTTCAGTTGTTGCCGTTGTTGGGAAGGGACATTTGCAGGGAATTAAGAAGCATTGGAAGCAGCCTGTTCCGGTTGGTGAACAATTTCATTTTGTTTATTAGGTTCTATTTATAACAATAGATTCTTTCAATTCTGTTGATGAACAGTTGACCAAATTTTAAGGTGCTTAAACATATACAATTGATTTATCTCTACAGGTCCTTAAAAATAACTAACATCCATATTGTGCTTTGCCTTCCTAGTGATGGGTATTTGTGATATTTTGTATACCACAATTATATACTTGTCATTGGATTTTCATCTCATGAGTGCTTCCTTACCTGTGCTGCAGATGAAGGATCTCCTGGAAATGCCTTCACCGAAACCAGCTGTTTCTGCTGTGAAGGTTCTTACGTCTCTTGGTGTTGCAGCTGCAGGTGTGGCTATTATCTCGGGCATTTATCTTGCATGCAAGAAATAGTTTTACTGATGTTTCTTGATTTACTATTTCCGGTCACATTAAGCAAGGGTAAATTAGTTGTTTTTTTTATTTTATTTTAAATAACTGTTTTATTTTCACAATATTTCGCCCAAAAATTTGTTCCCTAGCCATAGAGCAAAGAAGAAAATTTCCTTCATGATCCATGTATATTTGATAACCTTGTGCTATTGTTGGTAGGACGTAATCAAAGGTGCAATGGAATTGCAATTACATTGTATGTTTCATTACTTTGTTTGGCTATAATTTATATGTAATGAAATGATAATTACATTTTAACTAATGCAATGAAATCTGAAAAAATGCATATGATCATGGTTACTTTTTTTTTTTTTAATTTTTATTCTTTCATTGTCATCACCAACATTTGAAGGTCACCACCATCACCTAGCCATTGGTCCCATCACCACCATCCAACAACTATCACCATTCACAACTCTACTAACCATCATTGTTACCAGCGCAAATGTATGATTGCTTGTTTCGGTTTATTTCTTTGTCGCCACCAGCATTTGGCTATTGCCAACCCTATTGCTTCCCCTGCTAGCACTACCACTGCTATTACCACCCATCATTGAACGGGCTAACACTGCTACAATTGTCTTTGCTACTACCACCAGTACCACCTAACCATTGCTATCACTTAACCACGTAGCTACTAATCGTTGAAGTCTTCTCCACTCATTATTATTATTATTATTATTAAAAATAAATCAAATATTAAAATAGCAAGTACCATTACATTACATGTATTTGAAATGAAAAAATCAAATATAATGAAATAATAAATTTATTTTATTATATGATTAATTATATTACATTTAATGTAATAAAATTAAGAAGCCTTTACTTTATTTTATTTCTTTATTATTTTCTTTTATCTTCCTTTTTAGAAGTTGTAAAATTTTTTAGTCAGAAGGGATTAGAGTAATTCCTGAAGATTTGATGAGGTTAGAAAATAAAGGATAAGGAGATAATATTATCCCCCTCAAACTCCATTTTGCGTTCTCATTAAAATTGAGATATTATCCCTTTCATTCACCACTATTTTTATTCTTGTTTCATCTTATAGGATTGAAAACCATTATTTTCTTATTCGTGAAAAACTCCCAAAACATAAGGCTTGCGCCAGTTATGCTTGCGCAACTAGACTTTTCCTATCTTATCCAAGAAAAACTCAACCCTTTTTTAATCAAAGGGAAATTTACTCTCACCCCTGTTTAAATGAAAGGAAAATGAGATACTTTCAAAAAGTAGACACCTATTTGGTTCCTTACTCCTCTTTCACATTTCCTTCATTTTTATTGTTACCTTTTTTTCGATCAATAGATAGATGATGTCTTCATTGCAATAAAAAGCAAAGATAAATGAACTGAAAATGGCTTGAACTTGAAAATAAGAAACACTAAAGAACTATGGACTTTTCTCACCACACAGGAGGCAGCGAGTCTCCTCTCAACAAACGTAAAAAATAATGATAGAAAGCCAAAGGATAAACAAATCATATCTTCGATCACGGTTTCACTGGATTGTGGAGGGGGAATTCTCTTGGCTAGTGCTTCAGCCACAGAAAAAACTTCAACTTCAAAGATCATGCATTTCGGCCATTTTCTTTGGCATACACAATGGCCTCCCTCAGGTTTATAGCTTCCAAAATGAGAGGGTCCGCTAAATGAGGCACTTGCTTGCCAAAACTGAATTGAGTTTTACCTTGCAAAATTTTTGGCAACACAACCAATACTCCCCAGATTGGCGGACCTATTAGTAGCAACATCAAAATTAACTTTAACAAATGTTGAGTGGTAGTTCGCCATTAAGTCTAAATAGCTTGATACTCGCCAAAGATCCCATCTTCAGCCTGTTTTAATGTTCGTTAAATTGCTTCTCGAAAATCTTTGAAAAAACTCTTTGCCCCGAGGAAGGTTTCCAAACCCGATCAAACTCTTCCTTTGGACAAGAATTCATTCTTGCTTGTCCAGACTTAGCATAATATGAAGACAAAGAGGTCAACCACCCTTTGCATATCCATCTGGCCCATTAAACCAGAAAAAGTTTTTTCTTTCCTTTTTTTTTTTATCATATTATTACTGATGTGCGCCCCATCATAGGGCAAAATTTTTCATCAAATTTAGAGCGAGCCTTAAAGCATGTTGATCGCAAGCATATAAAATGAAAAAACCCTAGTGCACGCATGAGGCATGAATATTATGGGATTGATTAAAGTAGAGAAATTCGGCCTATTTAGGATAAAAAAAAAAAGGCCAAGCCCAAGTAGGGGATCCATATGGGGTATGTGAGTAATGCACTTGGGGTAGTTAAGAGTTTGTACAATGTTGGAAAGTCCACCCAAAATGAGTAAGCAAGCAAAGTGAACTCCATGGGAGATGAAATCCATGTCTTGTAAGGTTTCCTAACGGGATTTGGAATAATTTAAGTGATCCTTACTTCTTTAGAGTGATTTTAGGTAATTCCTAAAATTTAGCCTTAAAACATGGAAATCTTATCTTATTCTTAAGAAAATCTTATCCATCCTACATGGATAAAGGAAGATGATTGGTTGGAAAATTGACTCTTCTTTTTATTTTTTAGATTTTTTGTTTTTATATTTTCTGAACTATAGTTATATTTACCTTGGAAGATATAGTACAAATAGGTGTATGTTTATGTTTTCGTAATAGGGTTTTATTTAATAAGTGCCTATATAAAGGCCTCTCATTATGTAATTTACTCTATGTTTTTTGTTCAGTTTATTAAACAATAAAGTGTTGCTCTTTTTTCTTATCACTTGTTTCAAGTGTGGGGAATTTACTAAGACTTATCAATCTTTGATTATGGTGTCTACATTGGTTGATTGAGTTTCTTTATGGTGTCTTAGACTTATCAAAAGGACTTCTACTACCACCCTTGCTAAATTTCTTTATGGCGTGTTTAATTCACTCATCGAAAGAGTTTTGCAAGTTTATCTTTTATTTAGTTCTACCTTTCTTATTTCTTATTTTGTTCTTATGTTTAAGTATTATTTGTTCGTGTTTAGTCTTGTTTTGTATATCCATTCCTACCTTAAAGTTTTACTTTCATTCATATTCAAATTTTTCCCTTTGTGATTAGCTACCAAAACCATCATCTTAATTCATTTTATTCTTTTGGCACATCAATTGCCCTTCAATCTATCAACCTTGAGAGTTAAGAGGGGAGAAGAATCAAGCCTCCCTTGCAAAATCACATTGGAGCAACCCATGATCACCCATTCCTCCTTACCACATTTATTACAACAATTTAAGACATTCGAGAATCTTCTTTACATAGGAAGAGTTTCAACTTATAGCTATTTAGGAGGAAGGTTTGAGGTAAGGTATGGATTTTTAAGGCAGTGAAGTTGCTTGGGAGAAAGGAGTTTTTAAAGGAGGTAAAAACCTCACTTTTTAAGTCCACCAAATTGATGAATTGGAAAGGTTTTTATACTTTACCTTCCACTACGTTATTTACCATATTTAAAAGGATCTATACACTCCATCCAAACATAGTGTTAAGGATAGTTTGAAAGTCCATAATTCCCTCCATCGACTATCACTATCCTTACCTAAGTTGCTAGCGTTCTAATTCTTGCTAAGGCTGATTAACTCATAAAGTTCATAATACATTGAATTCGCTGAATAGTGTTAGGGCTAACTAATTGGTGGTCCCAAATAATTTCAAGGGAGGCAAAAAAAAAGTAATACTTTTAAGGGGTTCTTTGAACACTAATTTGAATGGGCACACAATAGGGAGCCATGGATCTTCCTTAATAATAAGCATAGATCTGCCACTTTTGACTTGCCACCTAATCCCTTTCTCTAGCGCTTTCCTTCCTTACAAAATGATTTTCCATGCAAAGAGGGGTTAGAGCCTAGTTCATTACTTAGAAAAGATTTAAAGGGGAAGTACCTTCCTTTGAAAAATCTTAGGAGTGTGTGATTTTCGTTCAATTAAGGATCTACCTAAGAACTGAAACCGAGTCTAAATTTCAATATGTTTCCAGTTTAATTCTTTATTGTTTTGATTTTAGTTTGGTACAGTTCTCGATTCTGGTTTGGTTTGGTACTGTTTCGGTTTGGTTTCCTATTCTTAAAACAATTTAATGCAATTACTTCCTTAAAAAATCATACTTGAATTAGCATTTAAATTTTGAATTGAGTTATTAATACATAATTTATCATATAATATATCTTTTAACTATTTTAAATTATATAATCTTTCACTATAAAGTGCATATATAATTTAGGATTAAATATATTATATACCCTTTAAAGAGGCTCTAGGTGATTCTTCTTTATAAAAAGACTAGTGTAGAGAATTATAGGGCTAGAGGATAGAGGAAATAGAGGGAGAGAAGAGAAAAGGGAAGGGAGATGGAGGAAATAAGGGAAATGGGTTGGTGAAGCTTCAACCCTTCAGTTTATATATTCTGTCCCAGACCAATTTTGATGGCTAAACTAGCTTGGACATGCTTTATTATAATTTAGTCCCCCTTTTCTTGTTCTCTTTTCTAATACATCACTTCCTTTGGTTTTTCTTCTCTTTGGGACTTCATGGAACATTCCTCTCCGGGTATGAATCTTGACTCATATCAATTAAGGGAGAGATTTTGGGAGATGTTTTATGTTTTTACCAATACGCTTTCTGTTTCTCACCCAAATTCTTCTCTTTCTTACCCAGATTGTTGCATTGCTTTTGTTGAATTCAACTTTCCTTTTGTTGAGTTTTCGGGGATGGATTTACTTTTCTGCAAAATAGTTTGTGGCCATGCCTGATTTAGTGAATTGAATCTCTAATTTTTGGTGAAATGGTGAATTGAATCTCTAGTTTAGGGAGAGAAAGTGGGGCGGACAAAAGTTGAAAATGGTATTGTTTAATTGACTAAGGAAAAGTTTTGAGCGTTATACAAAACCGACGTTCTGAACCAATTCAATTTAATTCAATTCAGTTCTTCTCTCAATTCAATTCAGTTTCGATTTGCATTTTACATGAAATTGGTATTTTAATTTCAATTCAGATTCCAAATCAATTGAATGCTCTGCCCTAGTCCTCATCCTTGCTTAATTCTTTACGTTTTTATCGAATTCAATACTAAAAAAAAAAAAACATGTTTCTTATCCTTTCTTCAAATTTCAATTACTTTGATATGTATAATTTCCAATTTTCATTAAATTCAACTCCCTTCCATTAAACCATCTTCACCAATCTTTTCTTGCTATTCATTCTTTCTAATTTCAATGCATGAGGTGTTTTATGTTGACAATTTCAAACAATGTTAAATATGTTTTCCTCAACTTATCATGAATTTGAAATTTTAAATCTCAGATTTGCTTAATTTTGTCCAAGTACAAGCACATAAAATTTGTTAATTGAATTATGCTATTTGTTAATTGAATTGTATTAGCTATTGGAATATATACACAGTGAAGTTAAAAGGGTTATGAAAAGAAATGGCATACAAGATTAAAAGTTAAAAGGGTTTAAGGATTCCACTGCTTTGGAAATACTTAAGCCCTTATTTGAAAATAGGAATTTTGTAAAAATTCAATTTAATTGATTTCAATTTAGTCAATTCTCATATTTGAAGTAAAAGAATTCAATTCAAAATATAAATCAAGCATGATTATATGAGAATTCAATTAATTTTTTTTAAATGATTTATTCCAAAAATATCCTAAATGAGTTTGCATATAAAAACTATTTTTATTTATTGATTTGAGAGGAAAAAAAAAATTAAAGACCCAATATATGGGTTCTAATCCATATTCATACAGCCCTCTACTCTATTTATTTCATTAGTCAACTATATAATCACATGAATATAATAATGAACTACATAGATTTATTCACATTCTAGATGTGTAACTTATTCGTAGAATAATTAATGCCCTTTAAATAAATCAAGTGAGAGTTTTTTAAGGATGCTAAGAATAAAAGCCAATGCACCACCACTTACTGCACACACTTTACATTTTTGTTTACATGTTTTCTCTTGTATCATTAATGAAGACAAAAACTTAGCTATTTATAAGTCATGGCACTTTTTTGCCCAATACTTGCATCACTCATGCATGTAACTATTAAAAAGAGTTGTTTCTTTTTATGTAATTATATTTTTTGGCCAATGTATATGACTTTTGTATTTTGCCACATTTTGTCATTGTACACGATTTTGGAATTTTACCACCTTTTGGCAAATGCATTTAACTGTTCATGCGATTGTGCTTGGTTCTAGTTTTAAGTCTAATAGATCCAGGTTGACCCATATGAGTGAGGCGGGCTATATTTTCAACATCTCCCACTCACACAATATGGGTCAACTCTCATTTCAAATTCTGTAAATTTTATACTTTACCTGTTCATACTTCGAGAGCTTATTTGCTATATACCTATTAGATAATATAGCATCTCGACTAATGGAGCTTAAAGTAGATGCAGTTTGCAGCACCCTAGATCATTTATCACATTTAAATCTATTTCGATCTTATTTACATTTCCTGAATTCATTATTACGTCTTTATCACAAACATAGACATAATTAGCTAGCCTATGAACACATATTACTGTGATAATTCTAATGATCTTCCTCTTTTCATTATGCTTTTAACCTTAATTTAACTCGCTTTTTTAGAAATGTCCTATTAGACCGTATCATTCATGATCCTTTAACAATACCTTAAGATAACAATCATTAAACTAAGTATCGAGTAACTAATTGGTGTTGTGAGGATACTAGGTAAAGATTACTTATAATCTTTAATGTCTCACACAATATCAAGTAGAGATCACACCTGTATTCCCTTTGATAGACACAAATTGTACATGTGGTATAAATCATATGCTATGGTATTTTCTCCATTCCCACGGAATTATATCTTTATGAAATACCATACAAATGATAGCTCAAATACCCTAATGTCTAACTTTGAGGTCATTCGTCTACTCTTTTCACATCATAACTCATATCTAGAGTTAAGACAGATAATGTGACTCAAAGCACATATGGTCAATGCAATTATATATTCTACAATGACCCTTATCTCTTTTCGAAGGCAACATCTCATGTTATCAGCTTTAAGCTCTTTGTTATGATCACATAAATAATAATAAGTTTGTAATAGTCTAATCCCCATCTACCACTAAAGCTATAGAGGCGATTGCCTGTGTGAGAAGGCCAATATTTTTATCAATCCGACATATTTCTCGAGTTTTAATATGTGTTCCAAACATATATACATGCATATATTTATGAATTGATAAAATAATTTAGGCATATGAATATATTTGGGAAAAATACATAATACGTGTACAACAATATCTATGTAAATCCAAAGATTTAGCATGCATATTATAAACTTCTTTTACAATAAGTTACATATCAGGCATAGAAGTGTACTTTATGTTTATCTCTTATCTTGCAATCATGTATTTAATAAAATTATATTTAATATCAATAAGCTTTTAGATACTTAGTATCCTCTTAACTATTTTCTAATGTTGATGTCTTCAATCAAATTGGCATCTACTAACCAACCTAATAACGTAGCAGATATTCGGTCTAGTACACATCATAGTACATATCAAACAACCAATAGCATTAGCATAAGAGACTTTTCCCGATTTGCTTCCTTTTCCCATTTGGTCCTTTTTGGTGAATCAACCAATTCCTACACTTGGTTTGATTTCATAAAATCCATCTCTTCTTTCATTTCTTTAATCATCCTTAGTAAGGCATGTGAGAAATGTACTTATAATCACCTCTTTCTTTATCTTTTAGAGTAACTATAAATGCTTTTCTTTCGATCTCAAAACAATGATAGGGAACGTGCGTATCGTCATGCTTGAGATTGATAAATTGAATCGTCAATGTCAGAGTTACTCCAACTGGGACTAGCAATATCTAATGGATTCATTACATGTGGTATTTCAATGTCAATAGAAACCAATTCCTTGATAGGTGAAATACTTCTACTTGAAAAAAAAAAAAAAAAAGAAACCATTTTGCATAGCAGAAGCGGTATGGTTTGTAATTTCAATAAAGATAGATCTTGACCTATCTTGCTCTATCAATGTAAGTTGTTTCCTAAGAATATGATATGTTGGTTAAGGACAAATGCAGTGGTAAGCAATTTATTACCCTAATAGGTGATAGGAAAATTAAGAGCTTCTTGCTCTTACAGGACATACTGGATTCTCATATTGATATATAAATATAAACTAATATGAGATAACATGCAATAAGTCTATGCAATAATTAATTAATACTTATTTAACATTAGATTTAGAATCGAAAGTTTACTAAGTTCTCAATCATCATCTGAGATTCTAATGTGCAATAAGTTTAATGTAATTAATTATGTAGGGAACTATAATCTTAAATTACTAAACTTAAACTTTAAACAAAATATATTTAGTACCTAATATTCAAATATTTAATAAAATAAACACACACACACACATATATATATATGAATATGAAACTTTTGTTGTTTATTTTACTTGTTGTATTATATGTATTTTGTAGATGTCTTTACAAAATTATATATATATAAATAACAATGCATATAAAATTATATATATATATATATATATATATATATATATATATATATATATATATATATATATATATATAAATAACAATGCATATAAAATTATATATATATATATATATATATATATATATATATATATGTTCACATCAATGAAGTCAATTAAAACTAATTTTAATTAAACTCATCAAAGTATTAATTTTAGTTTGTCCCATGTAATTTTAAAAATCTTTTTCTCTAAAATTTAAATGAATTGAACATTTTGTAATTCCATTTCCTAATCATATCAGGAATATTAATTCCAAAAAAATTTAGAATTTATACAATTAATTTTAATGAGATCAATTAAAATTTATTTTAATTGATTTCATTAAATTTAACTTGCCCCATTGTTTGCCATTTTTAATCTTAGAATCAGTTTTTCTAAAATTAAATATTGAATTAAACAATTTAATTCAAAAAATTTTTCATTCAATTGCCATTTAATTAACTCCAGAAACTAATTTCTAAAACTAATATTGAATTACACACTTTTAATTTATGTTCCAACTGAACCAAAATAAAATTACAATTTTAATTGTTCTAAAAACAAAATAAATTTAATTTTAACGATACAAAAATATGCAATATACATTTTGGTCAAAATGGGAAAGGTCAAGGGCAATTAAGGAAATTTGAATAGCATACTTGTAATTTAGTTGAAAACAATGATGGATAAGCTACGGTGGCAAAGTTGTAATTAAGTGCAAAATCAAGGCACATATACCAGTGGCATTTCCATAAATTCAGAGAAAATTCCATATCATCGAATGACTGCTGGCATGCTTGTAATTTTGTAAAAAATAATGACAAGGGCAATAATGACATGTTTGTAAACAACGCAAACTTTCAAAAACAAATTCATGTGCCTTTTCTTTCTTGTTTCGCTGGTTCTTTGAAGAACTAGCAACAAGACCATTTTTTATTATTTTTATAAATCAATATTTTTGCATGTTCAAAATCTGAGGAAAAAAAAAACAGATTCATAAACTCAAAAAAAAAAAAAAAAGGATCTCATCTGAAACAAAAACTTAGCAGAGGAAGAAAAAATACTTTTGGGAAGAACATAAATATTTACCCACATGATTTTGATTCACAAATCTATATTAATAATAGTAATAAAACATGCTATAAATAAATTATATATGTTAATTAGACTAGAAAATAAATATTAGGCCTTTGACACCAATGAATAAAAAGAAATTAAAGATCAACATATGAATTCAAATACATTGGTTCTAACTCATATTAAGACAACTCTAAAATCTTCACCATATTTATTCTACTAATCAACTATATAATCACATAAATATAATCATGAACTACATAGATTTATCCATGGTTTAGATATGTATCTTATTCGTAGAATAATCAATGCTCTACAAATAAATTAAGCGAAAGTCTCCACTTAGTGCATAAACTTTATAATTTTGTTAGTGTGTTTTCTCTTCTGCTGCTAATGAAGATAAAAACTTGACTATTTATAAGTTGTAACACCTTTTGGCCCAATAATTATATCACTTCATACATATAACTATTAAAAAGAGTTGCATATCTTCACATAGTTACATCTTTTGGCTAATGTATATAATTTTTAAATTTTACTATCTTTTAGTAATGTACATAACTTTTAAATTTTACCCTTTTTTTGCAAATATATTGAGCTGGTTATGCGGTTATTCTTGGTTGTGGTTTTAAATCTGCTGGATATGGGTTGACTCATGTGTGACCCCTACTATATTTTGCAACAATTTGTATTATTTGGATTTGGATTTGACTTTAGATCAAAGGAAAGAAAGAGAGACAAAGAGATGGATATAAAAAAAAAAAAAGAAAAAATTATTGAATATAGTTGAAGTATTATATATCAATGCTCTTTTCATACGCAAATTATAAAGTATACCTAGTGCATTAAAAAATAATACACCGTATACCTACATAAAAATATTTATAATGTAACAACCCATATAAAAAAAAAAAAAAAACTGCAGAAACTTAAAAAAAAAAAAAAATGCAGCACTCCCCCACCCCATTTCTCTCTCCCCGACTCCACTCTCCCCCCCTCACTTTCTCCCTCTCTTTTTTCGTCCGGCTGGCTAGCATCAGTGCCGGCGAGGTACCGTCGGCCTTCCCCCGTGTCGGAGCAACCACCAGACGGCGGCAGCACCGAGCAGGAAGCAGCAGAAAGAGAGAGAAGGAGAGAGGAAAGAGAGGAGAGAGGGAGAGCGCGCAGCAGGGGCCCGACTTCGCGGCGTCGCCCCGGCCGACTCCGGCGGCCATTTCCGGTGATTCCAAGTGTCACGGACTCCCAAGATGATGAACTTTCAGATGAGACCAGTGGCACCCCGTTTGGTGGCCGGAGGAAAGAGAACCGGCGAGGGAAAGTTGGAAGAAAATCATATGGGTTTCTCGGTTTCCGGTCACTTTTCCGGCGATCCGACCGTCAGATCGGAAATCCGAGGCCACCAATGGACTCAGGACGACGAGATCTTCGAAATACGAATGGTCCCGCTCCGATCGGACACTGTTTGAAAAAGGCGATAATCGGACGGTCCAGATCGCTTGGTGAGATTTTCGAACTTTTTCGATTTCTAAAATTTAAAAATAATTTTATGATAATTATTAACAAAATTTGGACTTAATTTAGGTGCGATCGGATCGAGGATAGCTCACCGGCGTCGGGACTGCATTTTCAGCCAGATCCGGCTACCCGACGGCCAGTCTCAGAACGTGGTCAATATTATAGTCAATCCTAGCATTTTCAGACGTTCTGGACGCGTTCCAGGTGTCAAAATTGGCATAGGTAAACCCCAACTCTAAGTTGCTCATTTTCGACTAATATCGATTTAGAATAAAGTTCATAAAATATTCGTGGATGATCTAAAAATTATAATTCCTTTTGCAATAGTCTTATAATATTATTAAGGATCGCGGGGCAAAATTTTAGAATTTTTAGAGCTTGTTTGAGTAGATTTTAACAAAATGCCAATTATAGGGATTAAAACGTAATTTTTAAGATTTTGAGTATTGTCTGATTTGGAGGGCCCAGGAGGGGTCATGTGATATTGATGAGATGTGATTATGGAAATTGAGAATTTAGAAGTGTTATTTGAGCCTTTTTGCAGGTTGGGTAGGTCCCAAGTATAGAGGAAATTCTGCCGGATTTCCGGCATAAATTAGGCTGTCTATTGCCTCTTTAGAGTTTTATTTTGACTTAGTACTAATAAATTTATAATTTAATTATTAGGTGATCGATGTCAGCTATTTTCCTGCATTCAGCAGCCACAATAGTCATCGGTGTACTGTGAGTAAAATATTAATTTTAATTGTAATTTCACTATTATTATATGTTCAAGCATGCCCATGCATCACTTATATGCATATATCTATGTAGATAAACTCTAGGCACGATTAATGTTGCATTCATAACTGTTAACGTGCCATGGATGTTGTTGTGGTAATTTGGAGCAGTGTGCGTGCGTTGGCGTGCGTGTGATGTGGTGTGGACTATGGACAGGACGGGTAGTCACGGCTTGAGTTCTTCGCTGGGACCCGATCCTTCGGGGGTAGTCACGGCTTGAGTTCTTCGCTGGGACCCCGATTTGGTTTATTAAGCGAAAGTCCGGCTTGAGTTCTTCAGGCACCAAAGTTGGATTTAAGAGGGCTGTATAGGGGATCAGCTCCCATATATTATGATTGATGTTACAGGGTGCGTGAGTGCTCCAAATTACCTTTTTGATGTTATGATGTGAAATTATTGTTGATGTTGCATTTCACTCCACAGGGTGCATTAGTTTTAGATAGTTATAGAGATTATGGTTAAAATTGATATTTTACTCTCTGAGTCGAACGCTCACTCCTGTTCAATATTTTTTCCAGGCCACAGGAGGAGTTATTTATAGAGCAACCTGTTTTCTTTCTCGCAGGTTTAACGTAGATTATTTAATTATTTTACTATCTTTTCAAAATTTAAAATCTAGAACTCCGCATGTGTTAGTAATAGTGTGGACCTTGTTAGAAATTGTGTTAATTTAAATTTTTGAGATTTATAAATGAAGATTTGTATGGTATTTAAACAGTTTATAAATGAGGTAACATGGTTGAGCTGGGCTCCCCTGATTTTAGTTTTCTGAAAAGTTCTGGGCTAAGTTGGCCCAAAATGAAATTATAACTGTTTAATTTAAATTATCTTATATGCATATTGGGTCTAAATTGTGGGCCTGGTTATGGATTTGAGGAATAGTTAGGCTTACTACGGGCCTCGGGGGCTTTAAGTTGGCCCAGGTCCTAGTGCCGGTCCAGCCCATAGGTTGGGTCGTGACAAAGTTGGTATCAGAGCCTAGGCTCTAGATTCATGGGAAATAATATAATTGGGAGTGTAAAAGGAGTCTTATTAGAATGTTACATGCAGAGTATAGGATTCTGTTTCGTCTTTTTCTGTAATTCCTTGTTTCTAGATTCTGCGTTATACCTCAGGAACTATAAAAGTGCCTCAGTTAGTGTCTTGATTTTCGTGGAGTACATAGAAAGGTGAAATAGAGTTAGCAGACATGTTGAGGTCTATCATGAGGATATGTACTCCAATAAATACTATATTTTTGTCAGTATGGGTTTAAATGGTGTGCCCATTTCGTGCAAGGCACGAGTACATAAAAGTGAGTCTTGAAAGTACAGTTGGCCTAGATAAGGATGAGGATACCACTGCTGGCAATCATCAGTAGATGACCCAGACAGAATAAGTTTTTGATAATAGAAGATTCAAGAGAGATAAGAAATTGGGAGACCTAGTCTGTCGGGACGTATCGTAGTAACTGTACAATGTTCTCGATGTCTGCTCTGTAAGCTGCAGATTACAGTACCGATATGAGATTATTGTGTAGAGCTGCGTGCATCCCCGTGGTGCTCTATAATGAGGGTATTTGCGGATGGCTTCTGTTTTGGTACAGTTATTCCAGAACAGAGTTCTATATCTGCAGAGGAGTTGGGAACTCCTGGTTAGGAGTCTAGAGTTAGAATATTGAAAGGTCACAGTTGGGTGGTAACTAGAGTCAGTGACTCAGTTACCCTAGCGTGAGCTAGAGTTGCATTAAGAGTTGCCATCAGACCAGAGGTTTCGGACTAGTTGCAAAGTAAAGGTGACACTTATAGAGTGAGATCATCTAGTCTTCAGTATGGAATTTTGGATAATTTTTGTAGTACGGCAGACATTTTGCTTATAGCTTAATGAGAATAGTATACCTTGTGTGTATCAGTATGGAATAAAGTACAACCCTACTACCTAGGGAAGGTTGAAACTATGAATTGATGATTTACAGAGCTATGATATGATAAGAGAGACATTAATTTGACATGGTTTTGGGCAAGGTGGTAAATGTAGTACCTTTGTTACAGCAAGTTAGGGTATAGACCTATCTTTTCAGAAGGAATTGAAAGTTATTACTAATAATGGTGACCAACAAAATAGTGCCCCAGATGAGACTGTAGAGTGTGGTAGCGAGTAGTTAGCTCGAGTATTCTGGAGAGGATACAAGTTCCATTATAGAAATCATATATAATCAAATCACGATGGATGTAAATCCTTTGAATTGGATGACGGGTTTGGGTACCCAGAATCTTAAGTTTTGGCTAATTGAGTAAACATGGAAAATAATAATAATAACAAATAAATTAAATTATTGCAGAATCAATTCTCGAGATAGTAAGGGTATTATGTAAGCTAAAGGATAAAAATAGAGATCATACAATAAAAGTATGACTGCAATTTGCTGAGTTCTTTTCTAACTTCATATTATTCAAAACAATATTATAATCTAATTATAATAGTGTTAAGAGAAATAAATTAGCAAAGATAAATTATAGAAGGCCAATGGATAGAGAAAGTGCAGAATGAAGGTTTGGACAATTGATTGCAGATGCAATATAATCTAAAGGCCAGTGGAAGTACTAGCTAGAGTGGTTAAAGGACCAAATCTGAGTAGCACAGACATATGATAACGCGATAGAGACTCTGAAAGAAATAGTTAACAAGTACAGCTGTCATGTTAGGAAGAAGAATGGAACCAGGGATAGAATAGTCAAGTTCTATTTTGGGTAAGACAAAGGAAATAAATGAAAGGACAATATAAAGAGCGCATAATAAAAGGAACAAAGTTAAGATATAGGGTAGGCTATGTGTTATTATTGACAAGGTGAATGAAAAGGATGGAGAACCCAAAATGGGACCATATTAGTGAGAACAGTAATGGAGGTATGGAATACAATAATAATGAGTAAAAGCTAGAAAGTGTACGATGGTATTGCGGACTATTTAATGAGGCGGAGAAAAAGAAGTTAGTAAGCAGTAAGTTGAATAAAAGTTAATCTAAGGGATCAAAAAGGTATGATGAGAGGAAAAGAATGATAGATAATGACATAGAGGCTTTAAGTTAGACTTTTGAGATAGTGACAAGGTAGTTAGAGGTTCATTATGAATGTCAGGCAAACATTTTTAGTGTGATCAACAGAATCACTTTGTAGTGAAGCAATAACGACATGACAACAGTAGGGGTAGAACGAAAAGTGACGAGTCTAGGTAGTTATAAATCACTAAAAAGTTCAAGGATCAAATTAATGACCATAGAAAAGGGTGAAATTAGTGTTGGAAGAATCTATTAGTAAGAGAAATCTTTCAGGAATCAACAAAAGTTAAGGGCACAATATAAACGATGATAGATATGAATCATAGATCGAGTATAAGTAAAGTTAATAAATTATAAAATATTATATCAGGAAGGACAATGGTACGGTAAAGGGTTCATGCAGATAATACCTTATAGGTAGAGCACAATTGTGCTAAGAGATGATGAAATTTGAAGAAATAGACCAAAAAAAAAAAAAAACATAGGTTAAACGTTATTATATGGACAATCGGCGTAGTTGAATATAAGAGGATATTTTTCTTTCTTTTCAAGTTTAGCTTGTGCTTTTGGTTCTAGAAGGTTATATAAGGAACAGAAACTGAGTCAAGGAGACCTAGTTATTTGAGAGTTTGGTAGGCACCAATTCATACATAATTTCCTGATATGAGAATGACAGTAAGTACGTACCTAGTGTTAGGTATGAAAGGACGATCAGAATAGTGACAGGAGTTAAATGGAGTTAGCTACCAAGGTTTGCAACCGTTTTAAATTATGAGCTAGAGGAAGTACTATTTATGGATGAGTTTCAATAGATGAAATTGTTTCTAATGAGAAAAGTTGGGGTAGAAGTTTAGAAAGCTATGGGCAGTATATGTGATTATATTAAGGAGAATGAACACGTGAAGTATCTTGTTTGGAATTAAGGCATGACACATATTTCCCACAGCCGTGTTAGTTCAGATGGAACTTATAGTTTATGGGGCTTCTATTCATCCAGGATAAGCAATTTCCTACTAAGGCTGGTAGAGAATAATAATGTTCTGATAGTTAAGTTGGAAAAAGGGGATACAAGAAAAATTTTCTATGGTTAACTACAAGTGTTACATAAGGTGAAGAATGTGCTGGTAGGAGTAAATCGTAAGGTTAGAATTCTCGGAGTAATAGAACTAGTAATCAAGATAAGACTCAGAAATAAGATGAAAGTTAAAGTTAATGATGGGATGGACATCCTTGAAGGATAAAGTATAAGAATGAGAGAAAACAAAGGTTAAAGAATAAGTATAGTAGGTTGAAAAGATATCAACAATAGTAGAAACAGGAAAAGGAAGTGGATAAGATCCAAAGAACAGGAAGAAAGCTCGGTGAAGCTAGTTATAATAATGAGGATAAGAAGGAATATGTATGCTAGGAATACACCAAGAGATGTTTAAAACAAGTTATTATGAGGTGATAGATTAAAGGAGTAGTAGAGCCTCGATCTAAGTGCCAATGTGTCAGAAGTAGGCCACATACTAAGAAGTTTTAGGAAGAAGTCCAGATATTCTCATTCCAAAGGAGGAGTGAGAATTGATAAGTCGCATGGATTGAGTTGTCAGGGAATATAAACACTTTGTTACTTAGAAGGAGAGACCTAGTTCACTTTCCAATGTTGATAAATGATACACTTGGCCCTTAGAGGAGACTCTACCTGACTAGTTACATAAGATGGATAGAGGTTGGTCTAAGTACCTTAGTAATGACACAAAAGAGATTAAAAAAAATTTGAAGTATCATGGGAGTGAGAAGATTTATAGGTATTGACCACTGAGGTCATAAGAAGAGTGAAGATCTAGAACAAGATGCCTAGATTAGGTGCTACAGGAAAGCTACTCATAGGATACCATGGAATAAGGAACATAAGTTATGTCACTGGGGAAACAGAGATTATTAAAACAAAAGAATGATGACTAAAGTCACCAAGAGACATGTTGGGGCGTAATAAAAGTGAGGTAAGCACAAAGTTGATTTAAGTTACGAGACATCAAGTCAAGAACAGTAAAGTGTAGCAAATATTTGAAATGTCAGAAAAATGGTCAATGAATAGTTATAAGATAAAAGCTCTCTAGAAAGAGATGATGACAAATAGGACACTATAGTAGAATCAGAGAGCGGTAGAATGTCATATATAATATACAAGAGTTTGAAGAATAAATGTTTTACCAATCTCTGCATAGCTGGAGGAGTAATGATTGCATTTGTTTCGATAATCTTCTTTTCCATATCTCTTGTTTCTTTGAAAATTCGAGGACGAATTTTTCTTAAGGGGGGAAGAATGTAACAACCCATATAAAAAAAAAAACTGCAGAAACTTAAAAAAAAAAAAAAAATGCAGCACTCCCCCACCCCATTTCTCTCTCCCCGACTCCACTCACCCCCTCACTTTCTCCCTCTCTTTTTTCGTCCATTGCCAAAGATCGCGTTGGCGAGGTACCGTCGGCCTTCCCCCGTGTCGGTGCAACCACCAGAAGACGGCAGCACCGAGCAGGAAGCAGTAGAAAGAGAGAGAAGGAGAGAGGAAAGAGAGGAGAGAGGGAGAGCGCGCAGCAGGGGCCCGACTTCGCGGCGTCGCCCCAGCCGACTCCAGTGGCCATTTCCGGTGATTCCAAGTGTCACGGACTCCCAAGATGATGAACTTTCAGATGAGACCAGTGGCACCCCGTTTGGTGGCCAGAGGAAAGAGAACCGGCGAGGGAAAGTTGGAAGAAAATCATATGGGTTTCTTGGTTTCCGGTCACTTTTCCGGCGATCCGACCGTCAGATCGGAAATCCGAGGCCACCAATGGAATCAGGATGACGAGATCTTCAAAATACGAATGGTCCCGCTCCGATCGGACACTGTTTGAAAAAGGCGATAATCGGACGGTCCAGATCGCTTGGTGAGATTTTCGAACTTTTTCGATTTCTAAAATTTAAAAATAATTTTATGATAATTATTAACAAAATTTGGACTTAATTTAGGTGCGATCGGATCGAGGATAGCTCACCGGCGTCGGGACTGCATTTTCAGCCAGATCCGGCTGCCCGACGGCCAGTCTCAGAACGTGATCAATATTACAGTCAATCCTAGCATTTTCAGACGTTCTGGACGCGTTCCAGGTGTCAAAATTGGCATAGGTAAACCCCAACTCCAAGTTGCTCATTTTCGACTAATATCGATTTAGAATAAAATTCATAAAATATTCGTGGATGATCTAAAAATTATAATTCCTTTTGCAATAGTCTTATAATATTATTAAGGACCGCGGGGCAAAATTTTAGAATTTTTAGAGCTTGTTTGAGTAGATTTTAACAAAATGCCAATTATAGGGACTAAAACGTAATTTTTAAGATTTTGAGTATTGTCTGATTTGGAGGGCCCAGGAGGGGTCATGTGATATTGATGAGATGTGATTATGGAAATTGAGAATTTAGAAGTGTTATTTGAGCCTTTTTGCAGGTTGGGTAGGTCCCAAATATAGAGGAAATTTCACGATTTCCGGCATAAATTAGGCTGTCTATTGCCTCTTTAGAGTTTTATTTTGACTTAGTACTAATAAATTTATAATTTAATTATTAGGTGATCGATGTCAGCTATTTTCCTGCATTCAGCAGCCACAATAGTCATCGGTGTACTGTGAGTAAAATATTAATTTTAATTGTAATTTCACTATTATTATATGTTCAAGCATGCCCATGCATCACTTATATGCATATATCTATGTAGATAAACTCTAGGCACGATTAATGTTGCATTCATAACTGTTAACGTGCCATGGATGTTGTTGTGGTAATTTGGAGCAAGCAGCGTATGCGTTGGCGTGCGTGTGATGTGGTGTGGACTATGGATGGGACGGGTAGTCACGCTTGAGTTCTTCATGGACCCGATCCTTCTGGGGTAGTCACGGCTTGAGTTCTTCATTGGGACCCCGATTTGGTTTATTAAGCGAAAGTCCGCTTGAGTTCTTCACTGCACCAGTTGGATTTAAGAGGGTCAGATAGGGATCGGCTCCATTTATTATGATTGATGTTACAGGGTGCGTGAGTGCTCCAAATTACCTTTTTGATGTTATGATGTGAAATTATTGTTGATGTTGCATTTCACTCCACAGGGTGCATTAGTTTTAGATAGTTATAGAGATTATGGTTAAAATTGATATTTTACTCTCTGAGTCGAACGCTCACTCCTGTTCAATATTTTTTTCAGGCCACAGGAGGAGTTATTTTATAGAGCAACCTGTTTTCTTTCTCGCAGGTTTAACGTAGATTATTTAATTATTTTACTATCTTTTCAAAATTTAAAATCTAGAACTCCGCATGTGTTAGTAATAGTGTGGACCTTGTTAGAAATTGTGTTAATTTAAATTTTTGATATTTATAAATAAAGATTTGTATGGTATTTAAACTTTTTGTAAATGAGGTAACATGGTTGAGCTGGGCTCCCTTGATTTTAGTTTTCTGAAAAGTTCTGGGCTAAGTTGGCCCAAAATGAAATTATAACAGTTTAATTTAAATTATCTTATATGCATATTGGGTCTAAATTGTGGGCCTGGTTATGGATTTGAGGAATAGTTAGGCTTACTACGGGCCTCGGGGGCTTTAAGCTGGCCCAGGTCCTAGTGCCGGTCCGGCCCATAGGTTGGGTCATGACATATAACATAAAAATAGAAATATGAGACCCATTATTTTATGAGTGAAGTTGCACATTTAAACTTGATGCACTTAATAATTTGTCATTTTCATAAATTGTGAAAAATAGATAACATATAGATGTATTTTATAATTTGACGAGAATGAAAAAATAAGAAAGAGAAATAAATAAAGAAATAAAGATAAAAGTTATAATATTTTCTCTCATTAGATTTCAATAGAAAAACTTAACAAAATATTTCATTTAAAATATTGAAATGTATTAATTATCGAATAAAAAGATCGAAATCTTAATAACAAAAAAAATTTAAAAATTAAATAATAAAATACTTAAAATAAAATTTCAATTAAAGGTCCATTGAAATTCTTTAATTATTAGTTACTATAACCTTTTAATTATTATCTACTGTTCCTATCTTTGGAAAAAAAAAATTCTGCAATGAAATTTAAATCATAATTAAAATTAAAACAGATGAGGTGATGGCATGGGGAAAAGAAGGTAGAGCATAATCCCCTAGTACTGGCAATGGGCGTATTCAATCCTAATAATATGTGAAGATTGTAAAGTTATTTTTGTTATAAATTCACAGAAAATAAGATAATTTTATAATTTATCTCATAAAATTTTTTATAAATTGATATTTATTTTATAAAATAGTTAATTATAATTTTTTTAATAAAAAATAAAATTTATTCCTTAAAAAATATATATTTTTTAAAAATGTAATAAATAAATTATATATGTCATATTTTATTTAAAAATATAAGGATATTTTAAGATTTATTAAATATTATGGATTAAAATTTTTTAAAAATATATATTTATATTAAGAAACTGTATTTTTTTTATTAAATTGATAAAATTTTCATAGTTAAATCTTTCATAAAAATATTTTTCTTAAAAAAAATATAAGATTAATTATAAATTTATGTAAAATATTTTATTCTTCTGTACCAAAATAATTTTATTAAGTCACCATTTTAAATTTATTTGAGATTGGAGCGCAGTGGAAGGAGATGTCGTTAAAAAAGATGGCTCACGGCGAGTCTTAAACGGCACATCGTCCACGGCCGTTCAAAACACGTCAGTGTTTAAACCTCAACAAAGCATCCAAATCCCTAATCTCATATCTAAGAAATCATCAACAAATCCAATTTTTTCATAAAAAAATATTTTTTATTATTTAATTATAATTTTAAACTAATAACATATATCTATAACTTTAACTTGTATATTTAAGTTTTTTTTTTAAATCTGAAAAATAATTTTTTTTTAAAAAAATTCTTTTAAAAAGATCAATTTATTAAAAAAATATTTTTTATTATTTTATTATTTTAATTTTTTAAATTAAAAAATATACAAATATTTTTTTTACAAAACAAATAAAATCTTAACGTAATTTTACTTGATAATTAATATTATTTTTTTTACATCAAAATTGATGAATTATTAGCCATCAATCATCAATTATTATTCATATGTCAAATCGTTAACCAGTGTGAGTTGTCATTCGGGACTAAAGCCAATAGACTCATCATCGACGAGGAGTAGACATTGACATCTTCTCCGCAACTTCCTTTGCTCCACCGGCATTTTAGCATTTTTTTTTCTTCCCTGACGTTTTGTGGGGACAGTGTGTCTTTACTACAACGGGTGGTTTAGGCTTCCTTTTCTAATTTTTTTTTTTCCTTTTTTCTTTTATTTTCTGGCCATTTAAATTGATTGAGAATAAGACCTATAATGCTTTGAGGCCAAGACAAGAGAAACCATAAGAGTTAGCCCACTTTGTAAAGGGATTTCAACATGAAATATTAAAATGTGGACATAAACATAACAAGTTAAGGATGCTAATGGAATTCCAACATGCAACACGTAGCTAAATTCAAGAAACCCATTTAAGATGTGAATTGTACGATTCATTTTACATCTTGCAAACAGATTAGGAGAGCCTTTCAAGTGATGGGTAATAAGATCAAATATTAAAAACAAGAGATAAATAAATTGACATTTAAAGTATATTTACAATGTTCAGTGGCATGTTAATTTTTATCATCTTAGTTAAAACCTTTTTATAAACTTTTATTTTTATACAGTAAATTTTCATTGAATAAATTTTTAGTGTATTTGTCACACAAACATATATTTTTCTTAGCATATAAGGAGTAGCTTTCCAACTTAGATTAACAAAGACCAGGGCTGAGCCACCCCAATTTGGTCATGAAAGAGCCAAGGCGAAAGGTCATATGGGGGATGAAGCTAGTGGAAGCCAATGGGAAACACAGGCGGACCCCCCACATGTGACAAATTTTCTCCAAATTTAAGAATAATAACTTTACTAAATTTAATATTTAAAATTAGTTTTATCATCAATTATGAAAATAAATTAAATATTAAAATAAAAAATTTTAATTTTTATGATATAAAAATTTATCACTATTTATTTTATCCTTTCGGTGTCAAAATTTATTATTATTATTTATTATAATAATTATACATTATTATGGTAAAATATTATTTAATTTAAAAATATCTCTACACATACTCAATTTTTTAAAACCAAAATTTAGTTTTTCTATAACACTTACTCTTTAATAGAGCATCATTGCAGAGTTGTCATTTTTAATATTGTGATTGACTCTCAATTGCAAGACTTGAACAATTAGTTCAATGATCATACGATAAAATTATTTACCCTTGTGTTAGCTTTAAATCCAAAAGTAATGTACAAACCATTTCATATCTATTCATAAATAGTATCACAGTGGAGTTCTAGTAAATAAATAAATAAATAAATAAACACAATAAAAATTATTACACCAAGAAGCACACTCTGTGGAGAAAAATATAAGTTAGACTAAAAAAATAAACTCGTTTATTCTGCAATCTGGAAAGAAAATATTTGTACAAGAATAAGCGTTCGACTCAGAGAGTTTAGATATTGATTACAAATATAATTTTTATAACTATCTAAAATTAGTGCAATTCTACCATGAAATGCACATCTATCACATATAAAGATAATTCATTCAATATTCACATGAGAAGATAATTTGGAGCTCCTTACGCACCAATGTGTCACATCAATACATATATGAGAGTTCATCCCCTATATAGTTTTCTTAATCCAATACCTGCCAGGGAAGTCAACTAAAGCCGAACTTTTGCTTAATAATCCAAGTGCGGTAGCCAGCGAGATCAACATAAAGTCGTGCTCACCCTGTCTTTTCATATCCACAAAGACTAGCTTCTAGTGAGACTAGCTCAAGCCATGACTACCTGTCCAATCCATATCCATATATACCACATACAAATAACACACTCAGTTTCAAATTATCCTCAGGGTGGTAATCACAAACAAGTATCAATAATTAAATATGTAGCAACCAAAATTTGCCTATAAATTAACTATTTATGTGCTCAATTAAATATTTATAAAATGCATGAACATGCTAGATATATATAATTAATATTGAAATTATGAAAATAATTAATATCTAACTCACAGACTGGTCGACCCGATTACAGATGGTCCGGTTGGAGAGAAAAAATGCTAGCGAACACTGATCACTTATACAGACACACTGACCTCTATCAATTTACTGATAGAAATAATCAATTAATTTAATTAAAAAAGAATAATTCCTAAAGTCTTGCTCAAATTTCGGTAGAATCTCCCCTAAAACTGAACCTAACCCTCTGTAAGAAAATGCAACATCAATAACACATAGGGCCTCAGGCCCACAATAATAATTATAATGCTCATTCGAGACTTACAAGAAATTTAATTTAGGTCAAATCCTCCAAACTCCAGCTCGAGTCCTTAACTCATCTACAACGCAAATAATTATGTTTAGCACTTCAAAAATTATATAAAAAAAATTTCTAAAGGTCTTTTACATCGGTCTTATATTAATTAAAGTTATTTTACTTAATTTTTCTAAGGTAGGAATATTTTACGGATTTAACTAGCTAGCTTAATTAAGGCACAAACTATACAACTTGAGTTAGGGACTACCCTTGCAAATTTTACTATCTGGAACGCATCCGAAGTATCTGAAAATGCTAGAAATGACCGTAAACATGACCCTTTTTTTGGGAAAGCTTGCCGAACACCTAGACTAGATTGAAAATTTGATCTCAAGTGTCGGTAAGCTATCACCAATATGATGGCGCCAAAACAAAGCCCATAAATTATTAATAATTATCATATAATTATATTTAATTTACAGGCATTAAAAAGGTAAAAAAATCTCACTAAATGATTTGAACAGTCGAATGATCATCTTTTCTAAATAGTGTCTGATCGGAGCGGAGTTGGTCCTATCTTAATGGTTTCATTACCTTGAGTTCATCGGTGGTCTCAAATCGTCGATCTAATAGTTAAATCATCAAAAAAATGGCTAGGGAGTTGCTGCCACCATTTTCTCTCTCCTGTCTCTCATCGAATCTCTTTCCTCTTACGTCAGTTCCAAGCGCTGTTGATCAGAAACTGGGGCTGGGGAGGAGAAGAAGTCATAGCGACTGGAATCAAGTTGAACGATGGCTAAAATTGTCCTTGAGACTCACTACTTCTTCACGCGCAATATGCTAGTCGCTACTCGGTTCCCTTAGCTGTCATCGCCTGTCATCGCTGCTGAAGAGTTCCTGCCATCGCCTAGAGCCGAGGAGAGGGCCTGGCTAGTGGGGTTGGACCTTATCGCCAGAAAACATGGAGGAAGGAGGGGAGTGAAAAGGGATGAGAAAGAGATATGAGGGAGAAGGGGGGGGGGGGAAGGGGGAGGGTCTGCTGTATTTTGAAAATTATGGGTTTAATTACCTTTTAGTCCTTGAACTTTTTAGGTGTATTCAAATAGATCTAAAATTCTTTTATTATATTTAAATTAAATAAAACTTTGGTAATAATAATAATAATAACAATACTTTAAAGAAATTTAATTATTTTTACATATAACATAATTTAATCCTAACTAACTCTAATTAATTTGGATAATGACAATATTACAAATAACGATTTAAAATAATAATAGTAATAATAATACATGTAAAATAATATTCATAAAATAAAGTAAAATACAAAATATCATCATTATTATTATGAAAATACTAATTTAACACCATTAATAAAATAGTAACAAATTAATAGTCTAATTAAAAAAAAATATATATATATATATGTGTGTGTGTGTGTGTGTGTGTGTGTGTGTGTGTGTGTGTGTGTGTGTGTGTAACATCCTCACTTTAGCTAATCCGTACGTTCTACTGTTTCGGTGACCAATGTCGGTCCGGGCAGCTAGAATATTTGGAATCATAATTAGACTAGAGTGAGGAGTTATAAATAAACCAAATAATGATAAGAAAAATTAAGGATAATTTTTAGAAATGAAATGTACTAAGGTTAAATGAGTCATAGCCCCAGCGATGAGTGAACTTAACGGGAAGAGACGGTGAAGGCCGTTAGCAACCCTAGACCTGGGAAAAACTCCATGAAATAATTTTTGGGATTTTAGGGAAGGATTATTGAGGTTTCAATGATAATAAATTGTTAAGAAAACACAAGGAAAATTAAATTGATCGGTACACACGATTTTAGCTCGTTAAACCAAACGGAGGGCATTTTGGTCATTTCGTCTTCATGAATGATTTTTGACCAACTTGTCTACTTAAGTAAATAAATTATATGACATAAAATATGAATAAATATTATTAAATATTTAATTAAAAATGAATAGAAAGAAGAACAAAAAAAAAAAGAAATAAATGGATTTATTGCATAAGAATGATGTCATTAAAAGCTCCACCCAATCACAATTTAACAAAATCATTAAAGGGATAAAAATGAAACAAAAAAGAGAAAAAAATGAAAAAAGGCAGCCATCTTCCTCATTTTTCCTTTAATGGCCGAAAATCTCTCTTTCTCTCTCCCATGAAAAATTTCTTCATCTCTCTAAATTTTCTTTGATTTTCCTCCACAAAACCCTAGACCTCCTTCATTAAAACTTGTCTACACCACTTGGGAAGGTGTTTGGCTACCAAGAAAAGCCAAGAAAGTGAAGGAAATATTCTTCTCACAAGGTTAGTGTCCAATTTCTTCTCTCTCTCTCACTCAATTCATGTTTAAGGACATGAGATATGTTGAAATTGTAAGAAAAATAGAATAAAATTTACATGTACGTATCCCTATAATTTCGGCAGCCTAGGGATGGTTAGGTTTGATGAAATTCCTTGAAACAAAGTGGTATGTTAGCTGCCCTTGACATGAGTTGAGTAATTGAACATTTAATTGTAAGTTTAATACATTAATGGAACTTGAAGAATTGGGGACTTGAGCAAAATTAGGGTTTGCTCATGTAATACTATATGAACATTGTAATGGTCAATTAGTGACCATTTGACTATATTTGATAAGGAATTGAAGTGATTTATGCCAATGGAATTGAGGTTAGGTATGCTGCCTTAGGAGACCTGCAGGGTTAGATGTGAGTCCAGCAAGTTTGGGCAGCTGTAACTTGAGAGGTGTAGGTTCAATTGGTTAAGAGCTAATTGGACATGAAACTAGACACATAATGGCACAACTTTGGTGAAGAAACCCTACCTAGAAAACCAACTCAAGTTGACCTAAATGCTACCCTAATCCGAGTGACCAACATGTTATCTCTGGAAAATGACCAAATAAACAGTGTTTGTTCAAATGGTCATAACTCAGTGTAAAAAAGTCTAATTGACCTGAAATTTATATCAATGAAAAGCTTAGAAAATTTAGAACAACTTTCATGAAGAACACCAAATAACCAATCAGAATTGCTAACCAAAATCAGGGTATCAAAACTGCCAGAACCATTTCTGCCTAGAAATTCTGGGTAGATGCCAATCTGGCTAGTCCAAAAGAAATTAGTATAACTTGAGCTAGAAAACTTCAAGTGGAGTGATTCAAAAAGGAATTAAAGAAGACACATAAAAGAACAATTTTGATTCAGAACACTTGGCAAAATTCTCATTGTAGAATTGCCTAATAGAACAGTGGACTCTAGCACCCAAAATTGAAAATTTTGGTCTATTTCCTATTGGCTTTAAGTATTGATTGGCAACCAATGCCAACACTTTTGTGACCCAAAATATGGCTAATTCATGTGGTTAGAACTCATGTAACTATTATGTATGAGAAAGTCAATATTTTGACTCGAATAGTAAAATGAATAGTAACTTTACATGTTAAATACAAATATTCAATTCAGAGCTTTGTAATATGCCCTAGTAAACCTAGTAAGATTAGTTTGGATAGGTTGACATGCCAATAGGGTTCTGATAGTAGTACTGCATATGGCATCATGCCATTCTGTGATTTATGGCTTATGTGGCCATTTTGTGATTTTATGGCTTTTAGCCATTCTAACACTATTGTGATACTTGGCCTTGTGTCTAATATTTATTACAACTTATTAGTTGTTCTGTTGCACACCGCGAGACACAATGTGACTGATGTTGTGACGGCCTGAGATACTTGGTACCCAGTGCCAGTTTACCTATTTATCTGGTCCAGTTGACTAGTATAGGTTACTTGGGCAATCAAAATAAAATCTTACCAAATTTTAATCAAATGATTAACGTAAAAAGTATCAGATTACTGCAAATAATTACCAGAAACTCAGTCTGCATAAAATGTTAGCATACACTCTGCATGTTTATTTCATTTTAATTATTTTTATTTTATTATTGGTACCACTAAGCAGTATTGCTTAGCACGTTGCTTTTGCCATGCGTAGCCACGCGTAGGTACAGGAGATACGGAGCGTGAGCCCAGTAGACCCCAGACTGGGTAAGAGTCAAATTTGCCAATGTCCTGTGTCACCTCTCATCTGCAGTGTATTTTGGTAGGGCACTAGGATTCTCTTTTGTATTTTTGTAAATTGTATTTTGTATTTAGGTCTTTATGTTATTATGTAAATTATAAACTCTTGTATCATTTTTTATTGTAAATTAATGAAAATTAAGTTTTGCCTTCATAAAAGTGAGTTCAAATTTAATTATATATGATATGGATTGAATGAATGAAAATTGTTGAGAAATATTGAGATAATATTGATTATTTGGAGTTGAGAATGATTGGAAAAATATTTGGAAGTGTTTTTCATAGGTTCCGAAGAACTGTTTTCTCCATTTTTAGTCGGCACTCTGCCGGATTTTCTGAAAAATCTTTGAAACCTCCAATAAATTTAAAATTTCAATTAATGATGTAAATGATATCAATTTCATAAGTTTCACTTAGTGACCCATAAATAAATAAATAAATTTTGAAATGATAGATATCAATGAGTTAAGATCTGGTGTTCCGACACACTGTGTGACATATCTTGCTCGGCTACACTATAGACGGGTAAGAAGTGTCACATTTAGTGGTATCAGAGCATCGATTTAGGCATTTTTGGGTCTAGATCAAGTGCATACTATTGCATTGTATTTGTAAGTGTTGAGGTGACACTAACGCAGATTTGTTATTTTTATTATTTTGATTAGGATATGGATCCTGCTTCTTAAAGAGAAGTTTATGAAGAGGTGGAGAGTCATGCTCCTCCAAGGGCTGAATCAGGAGATAGGGGAGAACCTGCTCCACCAGCAGCTGAGGCACCTGCCCAACCTCAGTTTGTGTTATTCCAGCAAATGACTTTATTTTACTTGCAAATGATGGGGGCAATTCCACCACCACAACCACAGCCGCAACCTTTGCCACCACCACAGAAGTCCCATCTGGAAAAGCTACGAAAACATGGGGCTGTAGATTTCTTTGGGAAGAAGGAGGATGACCCCATGACAGCTAAAAATTGGCTTGATAGAACTGGAAGAATATTAAAACAACTTCACAGCACCCCAGAGCAGAACCTGGAGGGTGCTGGGTCCCTTCTTTAAGACGATGCATACCAGTGGTAGGACACAGTATCTAGTGAGGTGCAACTAGATCAGATCACCTGAGATTTTTTCTTCACAGAGTTCAGAAAGAAGTATGTCAACAAGGTGTACCTAGAAGAAAGAAGAAGAGAATTTATCAGTCTAAGGCAGAGGCAACTATCAGTGGCAGAATATGAGCGTGAATTTGTCAGACTGAGTCGGTATGGGAGGGAGATAGTCCCTACAGAGGCTGAGAGATGCAAAAGGTTTGAAGAAGGGCTAAATGACAATATTAAGGTTATGATAACAACATTGGAGATTACAGATTTTGCCAAATTAGTTGATGCTGCATTGAAAGTAGAAAGAGTTAGAATAAATGAGCAGAACAGAAGGGAAAGACAGTAGAAGAGGGGTCCAGGTCTGTCCAGTTCATCCTCTGCTCCCAGTAAAAAGTTCAAGGGTCCTCTTGCTTAGAGTTTGGGTCAACCACAAGGTCAGGGTCAGTCCCAGGGGCCCAGACCATAGTTCACACCTAGGAGAGGCTAGTCCACCCCATCTGTAAGTAGCTCTTTAGGGATGGTGTTTAGGGCACCAGCCCCAGCATCTTCTGCTTGTCCATATTGCCAGAAGTGGCATAAGCGGTAGTGTTGGCGAGTGACTAGTGCTTGCTTACGATGTGGGTCTACAGAACATCAGATTAGAAACTGTCCGAAGAGGACTGTTACAGCTGCCCCAACACAAGCAGATAGGTCTGCCCTTGCACCTCAAAGGGGTTGAAAGTCCGGTAAATCTGAGGTAGTTGGTCCATCACAGAGGCCTGCATCTGAATCAGCCGAGAGGCCAGAGTACCTGCCAGAGCTTATGTCATGAGAGCCCAGGAGGAGCAAGATGCCCCATATGTCATCAGGGGTACGTTCTTCCTTTACACTTTACTTGTGCATGCATTGGTGGATCCAAGATCTACCCATTCATATGTCTGCATCAAGCTACCCGTAGAGAGGGGAGTCTCAGTAGAGGAGAGTGACCAGGACATTCTAGTCACAAATCCACTAGGCCACAGTGTGGTAGTGGATAAGGTGTATAAAGATTGCCCGTTGAGGATTCAGGGGCATGAATTCTTGGAAGACCTAATTGAATTGCCCTTCCATGAGTTTGACGTGATTTTGGGAATAGACTGGTTATCACGTCATCAGGTAATAGTTGATTGTAAACTGAAGAGGATTTCTTTGAAAACTCCTGAGGGTGATAAGATTAGAGTTGTGGGGGAACGGACAGATTTCTTGTGCAATGTCATCTCAACCATAGTTGCAAGAAAATTGATGAGAAAGGGCTGTAAAGCCTACCTAGCACATGTGGTTGATACTAGGTAGGCTAAGCCAAACCTGTGTGATATACCCACAGTAAGAGACTTCCCAGATGTGTTTCCTGAAGAATTACCTGGTTTACCACCAGAAAGGAAAGTCGAATTTGTTATTGAGGTAATGCCAGGTACAACACCAATTTCTATTGCTCCTTATAGGATGGCACCCTCTGAATTGAAGGAGCTGAAAATCCAGTTGCAGGAGTTACTAGATAAGGGGTTCATATGCCCCAGTGTGTCACCATGGGGAGCTCCAGTGCTGTTTGTGAAGAAGAAGGATGGGACCTTAAGATTGTGCATTGATTACCGGCAGTTGAACAAAGTAACTGTGAAGAATAAATATCCATTACCCAGAATTGACGATCTATTTGATCAGTTGAAGGGAGCTGGTGTATTTTTAAAAATTGATCTCAGATTAAGGTATCATCAGTTGAGGATAAAGGATGCAGATGTGTCTAAAATTGCATTTAGGACCCGGTATGGGCACTATGAATTTTTAGTAATGCCGTTTGGATTAACAAATGCACCAGCAGCATTCATGGACCTTATGAGCCGTATCTTCCATCCATATCTAGATCAGTTTATAGTGGTCTTCATTGATGACATCCTAATGTATTTCAAGACCAGGGAAGAACACGATGAACATTTGAGGATTGTTCTGCAAACCCTACAAAAAAAAAAAGTTGTATGCTAAGTTGTCCAAGTGTGACTTCTGGATGAGTGAGATCTCCTTCCTTGGACATATAGTATCAGCTGAGGGGATTAGAGTGAATCCTAAGAAGATAAAAGCAGTGATGGAATGGAAGCCTTCTAGAAATACAACTGAGGTCAGAAGTTTCTTGGGGCTAGCTGGGTATTACAGAAGATTTGTGAAGGGGTTTTTTCTTATAGCTGCTCCAATGACCAAGTTATTACATAAGAATATGAAATTTGGTTGGAACAACAAGTGTCAAGCCAGTTTTGAGAGGCTGAAGGCTATGTTGACAGAGGCACCAGTGTTAACACAGCCTGTGTCAGGAAAGGACTTCATGATCTACAGTGATGCCTCACATAATGGGTTAGGGTGTGTTCTGATGTAGGAGGTGAAAGTGGTTGCCTATGCTTCAGGTAGTTGAGGACACATGAACAGAACTACCCTACTCATGATCTGGAGCTAGCAGTAATTATCTTCGCACTGAAGATATGGAGGTATTATTTGTATGGTGAAATGTGGTACATCTATACAGACCACAAAAGTCTAAAATACTTGCCAACCCAGAAGGAGCTCAACCTTAGACAGAGGCGATGGATTGAGTTCCTAAAGGACTATGATTGTGTGATAGACTACCATCCTGGGAAGGCAAATGTAGTTGCTGATGCCTTGAGTAGAAAGTCCATCACAGCTTTAAGATCACTAAATGCCCGTCTGTCCCTAGCTCAAGATGGAGCTATTTTGGCTGAGTTACAAATGAGGCCAAACCTGCTACAGAAGATACAAGATGGGCAGAAGGCAGATGAAAAATTAATGGCTATTGTGAGCAAAATATCAGAGGAGAAAGAAACTGATTATGAGGTGAAAGCAGATGGGTGTCTGTACTATAAAGGAAGAGTGTGTGTACCGGATAATGGGGAAATGAAGATCAGTATTCTGAAAGAGACACACACTAGTGTTTATGCTATGCACCCGGGAAGCATAAAAATGTATAATGATTTGAAGCCTCATTATTGGTGGCCTGGTATGAAGAAGGATATAGCTGACTATGTTACTAAGTGCTTGACATGTCAGCAAGTTAAAGCAGAACATCAAGTTCCATCAGGATTGCTATAGCCTATAAGCATACCTGAATGGAAATGGGATTGGGTCACTATGGATTTTGTCAGTGGTCTACCTTTCACCCAGAAGAAGCATGATGCAGTGAGGGTGATAGTGGATAGATTGACAAAGTCAGCACATTTTCTGCCAGTTAGGACTGACTACTCATTGGAAAAGCTAGCAGAGTTGTATATCATTGAGATAGTTAGGCTGCATGGAATCTCACTTTCCATCATATCTGATCGAGACCCAAGGTTTACATCGAGATTTTGAAAGAAGTTGCAAGAAGCCTTTCGCATACAACTCCATTTTAGCATGGCTTTTCATCCTCAGATGGATGGATAGTCAGAACGAGTAATCCAGGTAAACCTAAAAAAAAAACTAATTGAATTCTTACAAATAATAAATTGAAATAATATTAATAACGTGAATTATGTGATAGGTCCTTGAGGATATGCTGAGGAGTTGTGTCATTGAGTTTGAGGGGAGTTGGATAGATATCTCCCACTGGCAGAATTCGCATATAACAATAGCTACCAAGCTAGCATCCAAATGGCCCCGTATGAAGCACTGTATGGGAGGAAGTGTAGAACCCCAATGTGTTGGATTGAGTTAGGTGAAGATAAGTTAGTAGGACCAGACCTAGTGAAACAGACTGAGGAAAAAGTAAAGTTAATCAAAGCTAATTTGAATGTTGCCTTAGATAGACAAAAATCTTATGCCGACTTGAAGAGAAAAGAGATAGAGTATGCAGTTGGCGACAAAATGTTTCTCAAAGTCTCACCGTGGAAGAAGGTACTGAGGTTTGGAAGAAAGGGTAAGTTAGGCCCTAGGTTCATTGGCCCATATGAAGTCATTGAACGTGTGGGACCAGTGGCCTATCGGCTAGCCTTACCGCTAGAGCTAGATAAGATCCACAATGTGTTTCATGTGTTTATACTAAGAAGATACCACTCAGACTCTTCACATGTCATCTCCATGGAAGAGATTGAAATTCAACTGGACTTGATACATGTAGAAGAACCCACACGGATCTTAGCTCGGGAAGCGAAGGAACTGAGAAATAAACAAATTTCACTAGTGAAAGTGCTTTGGAGGCACCATAATATCGAGGAGACAACTTTGGAAAGTGAAGAGACGATGAGGCAATAGTTCCCTCAACTGTTTGCATCAGATAAATTTTAAGGACGAAATTTTTATTAGAGGGGAAGAGCTGTAACATCCTCACGTTAGCTAATCCGTACGTTCTACTATTCCGATGACCAATGTCGGTCCGGGCAGCTAGAATATTTGAAATCATAATTAGACTAGAGTGAGAAGTTATAAATAAACCAAATAATGATAAGAAAAATTAAGGAAAATTTTTAGAAATGAAATGTACTAAGGTTAAATGAGCTGTAGCCTTAGCGATGAGTGACCCTAACGGGAAGAGACGGTGAAGGCCGTTAGCAACCCTAGACCTGCTGAAAACTCCATGAAAAAATTTTTGGGATTTCAAGGAAGGATTATTGAGGTTTCAATGATAATAAATTGTTAAGAAAACATAAGAAAAATTAAATCGATCAGTACACACGATTTTAGCTTGTTAAGCCAAATGGAGGTTATTTTGGTCATTTCGTCTTTAGGGATGACCAACTTGTCCAATTAAGTAAATAAATTATATAACATAAATGTGAGTAAATATTATTAAATATTTAATTAAAAATGAATAAAAAGAAGAACAAAAAAAAAGAAGAAATTGGATTTATTGCATAAGAATGATGTCATTAAAAGCTCCATCCAATCACAATTTAACAAATTCATTAAAGGGATAAAAATTAAACAAAAAAGAGATAAAAACAAAAAAAAGGCAGCCATCTTCCTCATTTATCCTTTAATGGCCGAAAATCTCTCTTTCTCTCTTCCATGAAAAATTTCTTCATCTCTCTAAATTTTCTTTGATTTTCCTCCACAAAACCCTAGACCTCCTTCATTAGAACTTGTCTACACCACTTGGGAAGGTTTTTGGCTACCAAGAAAATCCAAGAAAGTGAAGGAAAAATTCTTCTCACAACGTCAGTGTCCAATTTCTTCTCTCTCTCACTCAATTCATGTTTAAGGACATGAGATAGGTTGAAATTGTAAGAAAAATAGAATAAAATTTACATGTATGTATCCCTATAATTTTGGCAGCCTAGGGATGGTTAGGGTTTGATGAAATTCCTTGAAACAAAGTGGTATGTTAGCTGCCCTTGACATGAATTGAGTAATTGAACATTTAATTGCAAGTTTAATGCATTAATGGGACTTGAAGAATTGGGGACTTGAGCAAAATTAGAGTTTGCTCATGTAATGGTATATGAACATTGTAATGGTCAATTAGTGACCATTTGGCAATATTTGATGAGGAATTAAAGTGATTTATGCCAATGGAATTGAGGTTAGGTATGCTGCCTTAGATGACCTACAGGGCTGGATATGAGTCCAACAAGTTTAGGCAGCTATAACTTGAGAGGTGTAGGTTCAATTGGTATAGAGCCAATTGTACATGAAACTAGACACATAATGGCACAACTTTGGTGAAGAAATCCTACCCAGAAAACCAACCCAAGTTGGCCTGAAAGCTATCCTAATCCGGGTGACCAACATGCTGTCCCTAGAAAATGACTAAATAAACAGTGTTTGTTCAAATGGTCATAACTCAGTGTAGAAAAGTCCAATTGACCTGAAATTTATATCAATGAAAATATTAGATAATTTAGAACAACTTTCATAAAGAAATCCAAACTAAATTCTGACCATAACCCATCTGAATTGCTAACCAAAGTCAAGGTATGAAAACTGGCAGAACCATTTCTGCCCAGAAATTCTGGGTAAATGCCAATCTGACCAATCCTAAAGAAATTAGTATAACTTAAGCTAGAAAACTCCAAATGGAGTGATTCAAAAAAAAAAAAAATTAAAGAAGACACATAAAGGAACAACTTTGATTGAGAACACTTGGCAAAATTCTCGTTGTAGAATTGCCTAATAGAATAGTGAACTCTAGCACCCAAAACTAAAAATTTTGGTTTATTTCCTATTGGTTTTAAGTATTGATTGGCAACCAATGCCAACACTTTTGTGAACCAAAATGTGGCTAATTCATGTGTTTAGAACTCATGTAACTATTATGTATAAGAAAGTCAATATTTTGACTTGAATAGTAAAATGAATAATAACCTTACATGTTAAACACAAATGTTCAATTAAGAGCTTTGTAATATGGCCTAGTAGACCTAGTAAGATTGGTTTGGATAGGTTGGCATGCCAATAGGGTTCTGATAGCAGTACTGCATATGGCATCATGCCATTTTGTGATTTATGGCTTATGTGGCATTTCATGATTTTATGGCTTTTAGCCATTCTGACACTATTGTGATACTTGGCCTCGTGCCTAATATGTATTACAGCTTATTAGTTGTTTTGTTGCACACCGGGAGACACAATGTGACCGATGGTGTGACGGCCCGAGATACTTGGTACTGAGTGTCAGTTTACTGTTTATCCAGTCCCATCGACTAGTATAGGTTACTTGGGCAATCAAAATAAAATCTTACCAAATTTTAATCAAATGATTAACGTAAAAAGTATTAGATTACTGTAAATAATTACCAGAAATTCAGTCTATATAAAATGTCAGCATACACTTTACATGTTTATTTCATTTTAGTTATTTTTATTTTATTATTGGCACCACTAAGCAGTATCGCTTAGCGTGTTACTTTTGCCACTCGTAGGTACGGGAGACACGGAGCATGAGCCCAATAGACCCCAAACTAGGTGAGAGTCAGATCTGCCAGTGTCCGGTGTCATCTCTCATCTGCAGTGTATTTTGGTAGGCCACTAGGATTCTCTTTTGTATTTTTGTAAATTGTATTTTGTATTTAGGTCTTTATGTTATCATGTAAATTATAAGCTCTTGTATCATTTTATATTGTAAATTAATGAAAATTAAGTATTGCCTTCATAAAAGTGAGTTCAAATTGAATTATATATGATATGGATTCAATGAATGAAAATTGTTGAGAAATATTGAGATAATATTGATTATTTGGAGTTGAGAATGATTGGAAAAATATTTGGAAGTGTTTTCCACAGGTTCCAAAGAACTGTTTTCTCCATTTTTAGTATGCACTCTGCTAGATTTTCTGAAAAATCTTCAGAACCTCCAATAAATTTAAAATTTCAATAAATGATGTAAATGATATCAATTTCATAAGTTTCACTTAGTGACCCATAAATAAATAAACTTTGAAATGATAAATATCAATGAGTTAAGATCTGGTGTTCCGGCACACTGTATGGCATATCTTACTCGGCTACACTGTAGATGGGTAGGGGGTGTCACAATATATATATATATATATATCAGGTTGTTACATTTTTTTTCCCTTAAGAAAAATTCATCCCCAAATTTTAAACAAAAGGGTGAAGGAAAAGAAGGTCGTTGGTCATGCTCCTTGAACTCTACATATGCTGTCGAATCTGTTTTACTATCCTCTAACTTTACTGTAGCATCTAAGCCATCATCATCCTTTCATAGCGAAACTACTACCTCTAACCACTCCTTAATCATTTTTTGACATATCTAGTACTCTTTATTCTCCCACTACACTCTAATATAATAGCTTGAAAATCTAATCTCTGCTCTCTTCTATTATCAATCTTTGTGGAGCACAAAAGTGACTCATAATGCTTGTTTTACATGGCTCATGAAGTACTCGTCTGAAATAACTACTAGTGCATATACCTTACTCGAGATCATTGCTGATCCTGTTGGCCATTAGAAGTTTAGCAAGACTTTTCTTCGTGGTTAAAGCGCCTGTACTTCTTAATTCCATGATATTATAGACTTACCATTTACTTCATACCACTAACAAGGTCCTTGTACCAACTCCTATCTATCTTACGTAACCCATTATTCCTAAGCCAACTCCTATCTATCCTAAGTAACCCATTATTCCCAAGCCTTTCTCCTGTCCTTTGGTCTCATTTGCTCTCTCTTTTTAGTTCCTGCTACTATTGATATCTTCATTAACAACTGCACTTTCACTCTAACCCTTGCCTCGAGTTTTGAGGTTATAGTATCAATAATACTTTGTGAAACATCTTATCTATCTTCAACTTTGTTCTTTCTCACCCTTGAGCCTCTTCCCTTAAAGATATCCATCCCATTAGCATATCCATCATATAGTATCATACTATAATACTAACCTAGTATTTATTTTATGGAAGCCATTCACCATGGATAATTCTTCCTGTACGTTCTTACTATCATGACCATCAAAACATTATTGGTCCCTACTATCCTTTGTAGGAATTACTCTTCATGGTTAGATAGGTATCTTTGAACCTATAAGTTCCACCCAAACTATCATGGCAGTGAGAAATGGGTGATGTACCACAATTCCAGACAAGATACTTTACACATTCATTCATCTTGATGTAGCCACATCTATTGCTTACAGCTTTCTAGACTTTAGCCTCAAATTTACCTATATCTCCTGATCCTCCTTTTTAATTTTCATCATCTCTTTGCAATTACTGTGCCCTATTATAAGATATCAGCTGCACCTACCCTTCATTGTATTATTGTCCTACCTAACATATCATCTTAAAATTTATATTCTCTTCTTATTCTCCATTTGTCCTCCATACTTATAATCATTGTCTAATGCTCATTATACTCTACTATATTTTGGAAGATAAAGCACTGATGGATTCTCCACAGAGGCTCCTCAGGACTTTTGCTTAAAAGTAGTGTGGCCTCACCTTATCTTACCACCACAGATTATGTATAATCACATCATAAACATAACATATACATAACATAGAAGGAATTAGTGGGTCATCCAAATTCCACTATGCATTAATAATAATTATGCGAAAATGCAACATATTCGTGCTCTAGATACATACATCTTAGTGAACAATGAAATGATGCATATGGATGATTAGGAGTTACATTTAATGAATTTTCATTTATTAGGGTTAGAGTTAATCACTTCTTGTAGCTTATCAACCACCTAACATGAATGCTAACTAGCCTCAGATCATTCGCTTCCTGAATCCCTTAAGTTTGATCCTATAAACATTAGAACCTAAGGAGTTATTCGAAACTCTGAAACTCTATTTACATATCAAACATCTTATTCTAGGCCCTTAAGAACCATAAAATCATGTTTTGAAACCTTAGAACAAGAGGAAAAACAGAACCAAGTTTGGCTACCAGCGTCTTAGACTTTGCCTGTTGAACCCTTAGACATCGAGTGCCCATTTCAGACAGTAGCCACTATGGTTACTGAAGTTTTGGACTCTAGTTTCCAAACCTAAAATCTCTCCAAACTCTTTCCCAAGAAACTACATGCTTTGACTATCGAAATAATAGTTTTCTGTAGCCAAACTTAGAAATTTTCAGAATTCCCAAGTCAAAAACCTACATAATTCATCCCTCAACCACATCCAAACTCAACATAAGGTTCCAAAACACAATCCAAGCCTATAAACACATGTTTAGGGCAAAAAAAAAAAAAAAAACTTGAAATTAAACTTAATTTCTACATGCATCCACTAGGCACAAGAATTCAAGGTTCTACATCAACTTTGAACATAACATTAACAAAATTCCTCAAGTTTATCAAAGAGGACTAGTCATAAAAGGCCTACACATACTAGAAGCTTTGATAAAAATTCAAAATAACACCTGTTAATGCATCAAAGACCTTAAGAACCAACATGTAAGGCATAACCCTTGACTTTACCTAACTCAAAAACTCTCATAAGTAATATGCAATAAAAACTACCTAAAAACCTACATGGAATACAACTACTCATCAAAACCCCAAGAAAAACATACTGAAACAAGCATTTTGAACATGAGAAAAGAAATGGGGGTACCTTTCTCCTATAAGAACAGCTGGAGAGGGAAAGAAGCTTCAATTATCTTGAAGTTCTTAAGTCTCCAAAGACAATCCACACTTCAAAGCATAACCAAAGTAATTCTTCCTTGAATGTAACAGTGATTGGAAGAGAGAGAGAATTTCACTTTCTTTAAAATTTGAACATGAAATGGGCTATTTATGCTCTTGCTATTGAGGGGTACAAATACATTCTTAAATACATTTTTTAACAAATCATACATACATTTCCACCACCATTTCCCTACCTGTGGGATCTTAAATTCCATCAGAATATTCAATCGATGATAGAAATTTTGACATCGAAAAATGATGGGTGTTATATTCTCCCCCCCTTTAGGAACATTTTTCCTCAAATGTTAAAGCAAACAATAGCAACAAGAATACTTACAGTATAACATAGATAAACATAGCAAAACGTACCTAGAACAGGTGAGGATATTGCTATAACATGGAGTCACAAGTTTCCCACATGCATTCTTCCATGTTATAGTGATTCCAAAGGACTTTGACCATAGGTATCTCCTCGTTCTTGACCTTCCTTATTTGCATATCCATGATCTAGGGAGGCTGCTCAACATAAGAAAGATTTTCCGAAATTTCCATGTCTAGTTTACTTATAACCTTGTTTGGCTCTAATACATACTTTAGCAACATAGAAACATGAAACACTGGATGGATCCTCTCCATTTTTAGCAGCAAAGCTAGCTTATAAGATACATTTCCAACCCTTTGCAACACTTCATATGGTCCAATATATCTCAGAGTTAGTTTGCCTCTCCTCCCAAACTAGATGACATCCTTCGTCGAAGATATCTTTAGAAGCATCATTTCCCCCTTTTTAAAAACCACTTCTCTTCTACAAAGATCGACGTAGCTCTTTTATCTATTGGCTGCTATTTTCAATCTTGCTATTATTAAGGCCATGGCCTGATTGGTGATTTTCACCAACTACGTTCCTGCTAAAGCTCTTTCACATACTTCTTTCCAACACATAGGAGACTTACACTTCCTCCCATACAGAGCTTCATACAATGATATTCTGATGTTAGAGTGATAGCTATTGTTGTATGTGAACTCAACTAGAGAAAGGTACTTTTTCCACAATCCTCTATAGTCAAGTACACACATTCTTAGCATATCCTCCTCAGTCTATATGGTCCTTTCTAATTATCCAACTATATAAGGATGGAAAGCTATGTTGAAGTCTAACTTGGTGCATAACTCATTCTGAAGACAATGCGAAAACCTAAATGTGAACTGTGGCCCTCTGTCAGAGACTATTGTCATTGGAGCTTCATGTAACCTCACTACCTATGCCACATACACCTAAGGTAACTTATCCACAGAGTAGTTAACTCTTACAGGAATGAAGTAAATAGTCTTGGTCAACCTGTCTACTATAACCCATATCAAGTCATGCCTATTAGAGGCTACTGGTAACCCCATAACAAAGTCAACTATCACATTTTCCCATTTCTATTCTAGAATGGGTAGTAGGTTAAGCATTCCTATTAGCTTTTGATGTTCCAGCTTCACTCTTTGATAGACTTTACAAACAGACACAAATTGTGTAATCTTTTTCTTTATGGAAGGCCACCAATACACCTTCTTTAGATCTTGATACATTTTGGTGGCTTTAGGATGGATGTTGTACTTAGCATTATGAGCTTCTCGCATGATGTCTCCCCTGAGCCCGATATCATTTGGTACATATAGCTTACTGCCATATCTTAACACTTCTTTCCCATCAAATCAAAACTCAAGGTTCTCACCTTCTTGTACTGCTTTAGCTATCTTCACCAACTTAGGGTCTTCGTGTTGCCTCTCTGCTACTTGTCTTAAGTACATTAGTGTCACCTTCATTTATGCTACCTAGTTACCCTTAATAAATAACTCCAGCTGTAACCCTTCTCCAATCAGTTAGTGCAAATCATTCAAGATAGGCCATCTTTCTATGGATATATAAGCCAAATTGCCAAATGACTTTCAGTTGAGGACATCTGCAACAATATTTGCCTTCCCTAGATGGTACTAGATAGCACAATCATAATCACTGAGCAGTTCTACCCATCTCCTTTGTTTGACATTTAGCTCTTTTGAGTTAAAGATGTACCAGAGACTCTTATGGTCTGTAAAGATTTCACATTTAGCCCCATATAGATGTGTCTCCACATCTTTAAGGCAAAGATTACAATCGCCTTCTTTAAGTCATGAGTGAGATAATTTGCTTTAAGCTCCTTTAACTATCTCAAAGCATAATCTATTACTTTTCCATTCTGCATAAGAACACATCTCGAACCCACTTTAGAGGCATCGCAATAAGTGGTGAAAACTTCATTACCTGAAGGCAAAGCTAGCACTGGTGCTAAAATCAAACATTCCTTAAGCTTTTAAAAGCTCTCCTCACATTGATCACTCTATTTAAACTTTTTATTCTTCTAAGTTAACTTAGTTATTGAAGCAGCTATCTTGGAGAAATTAGGCACAAATCTCCTATAATAGCCTACTAAACGTAGCAAATTCTTGATCTTAGTCACTATAGTTGGCCTTGGCCAATCCGCCACTCTTTAACCTTGTTGGGATCCACTTTAATTCCCTTCTCTGACACTACATGTCCTAAGAAAGATATGCTCTTCACCTAGAACTCATACTTTGAAAACTTTACATATAATTGATGCTCTCTCAAAGTCTGTAGAACAATTATTAGATATTGTGCATATTTTACAAGACTTTGGGAATACACTAATATGTTATCAATAAAGATGATCACAAAGTGATCTAGATAAGGTCTGAATATCCTATTCATGAGATCCATAAACATAGTTGGGGCATTGGTTAACTCAAACAACATCACAAGAAACTCATAATGTCATGCTTAGTCCAAAAAGTAGTCTTCAAAATATCTATCCTCAGCTGGTGATATCCAAACCTTAAGTCTATTTTAGAGAAATAACTAGCTCTTGCTAATTGATCAAACAGGCCATTAATACAGGTAAAGGGTACTTGTTCTTTATGGTCACTCTATTTAAAAATCTATAGTTGATGCACAATCTTAAGGATTCGTCTTTTTTCTTCACAAACAACACCAGAGCACCCTAAGGAGAGGTAATTAGTCTTATGAACTCCTTATTAACAAAATGTTGTAGTTGTTCCTTTAACTCCTTCAACTCTGTAAGAGCCATCCTATAAGGAGGGATAGATATGGGTCTAGTGCCAGGCACTAGATCAATTTCAAAATCTATCTCCCTCTCAGGTGGCAACCCAAGTAGCTTTTCTGGAAAAATATTTAAAAACTCTCTTATTATAGGAATTGATCTCGATCCACTTTTGTTTTCTATAACTTTTTTAACATGTGCTATAAACCCTCTGCACCCTTTACGAAACATCTTTTTGGCTTGCATGGCTGAGATCATACCCTTTATAGGTGCTACCTGATCTCCTTGGAACATTACAAATGACCCATCCTATCTTCTAAACTCCATTATCTTGTTTATACACTTCAGGGTAGCATAATTGGCTGAGATCCAATCTATTCCTATAATGACATCAAAATTTGTAAATTCTAGATCTACTAGGTCAACTGGACACCTGTCCTCAATCATCACTGGACAAGCATAACTAATCATTCTTGTTATCGAAGGGTCATATTTTATTCCATTAATAATTAATGGACATTCTAAACTTGGGACTACTAATCCTAATATTAGGACTATATCAAGGTTAATAAAGAGTGTGATGGACCCGGATCAATCAAAGCATGTACTTTGAAACTCCCTATGTAAAGGTTGCCTAACACTAAGTATTGGAAGTATTGGCTTCCAATTGTGTCATGGCAAAAATTCGAGCCAGTGCTGTTGAACCCCTACCTTGTGAATTTGTTATGAAGGATGAAGAAACTCTTCCTTTACCCTGTTCCTTTCCTAATGAGGGACCCATAAAAGTCTATTTCAATGCCGGTTGGACCATACTGCCTCACCCTTCTTATTAAGAAGCCACCCTTCCCATATTGGGACACTCCCATGACATGTGTCCCTCTTGTCCATATCTATAACACTTAAGGTTCCAAACTTGCATATTCCTCGATGAGGTTTCCCACACCTAACACAGTCACATGTATCTGAAGCCAAACTAGATCCACTTTTTATCCTAAGGACTGACTTAATTGTATTCCAAAACTTATTTTTCTTTTATTTCTTGCCAACCTTTCCTCTTTTTTCCTTCTTAGTCCTAAAAGCAGAAATAGCCTTGGTCATGTGACTAAACCTGCTAGCATCTATAGCCTTCAGAATGGCAAACTGTTCAGCCTTAGTACTTTTCAGATCGAGACTCTCTTCAATGAGAGCCCTAGCTTCCATCTTCCTTGTGGCATTAGTTATCGAATGGAAGTTGTGTGTTTCAGTAGCTAAAATTGAGGAAGAGTATCTAGATTGCAACCTCTAGGTGTACCTCTTAGCCTTCTTTCTGTCAGTATCATACTCCTGCCCCATATACTGCAGGAGATCCGCAAACTTGTTTGTATACTCATCCACACTCATAATAGTTGTTTGCCTTAATTGCTAAAACTCTACCACCTTTAACTCCTTAGAGCTTTCTAGGAAGGCCCAATTGGTAAATTCTACCACAAACTAAGACTAGGTCATGCTTTCGACCTTATTAGCAACATAAGCCTTATAACATTCTTTTGCTTTCTTACATTTCAAGGTAATGTTGACTATTTGAATGGCCCTATTGTCACTATCACCTAGCTCATCTGCTATCATTTTGATCACCTTAACATACTCGAAAGGATCATCTCCCTTCTTGAATTTAGGTGCATCTAGCTTCAAGTAGTCCGTCATCTTTGCCTTACCTCTACCACTTATCCCAGTCTCTTATGTCAAAATTATTAAGGCTGCATAAGGTGGTGGTGGTGCTTGCTCTCTTATAACTCCCTCCATGGGGTTTTGAGTTCCCATTGTGGTTGAAGAGCTATGGGAATATTATTAGGGAGGACCCTTCCCATGGTGGTTGAAGAGCTATGGGGATATTATTAGGGAGGATACATGGGATACGAGTTGAACTATCGAAAGTAAGGTGTGTAAGGCATGAAGAAGGGACATTAGGGGTAGCCCGCAAACCCGAAATTTCCAAAACTTTCTCGTTATGGATAGCTATATCCAAACCCATAATTTGACCTTACTGAGGTGGGGACATAAATTCTTATTCATCTTTTCCCTTAACAAAACTAACTTTTCCTACTTTTCCCATGCATGAAGACTCAACATTCTCATACTGTTATGGAAGACTATCAGTGCATCTACTAACATTCTAGGTGCACTTGTAATCTCCCTATTAATTTCAAAAGACCTTCTAGGGCCTCTTGAAGATTCTCCCTTCTACTTCTGCTTGCTCTCTCCCTAGCAACAGGGTTAGTGGGTAGTGCTCTAATACCCTCATTCTCGAGTGGGGTACCAGTCAACCTAGCGGACCATCTTTAAGCTCGCATTTTTTGAAAGCAAACAAGAAGTGTTGAGCACATAAAGTTCATGTGGAGCCATATGAACACACATCATATAATCAAGCATAGCATATATATAACATATAATATGTAATAAAGAGGGACTCAACCCTACTAGACATGTATTTCCGTGACTGTAATGGTGAAAATACTTCCTTTTTATACTTATCCTATCCCTTTGCTAGCATCTAAGTCCACTCATCTAACCAAAAGATCTGATACCAACTTTGTAACAACCAAAACTGAGGGCCATTACTAGCGCTAGGGATCGAGTCAGCTTAAGGCTACTGGAACCCATAGCAAGCCTAAAAACCTGTTAAACATAAATATATGCCTATATTTCACAATCCAAGCATACTCCAAATCATTAAACTTTAATTTTCTCATTCATAATTAGCATAAAACTAGCTCAGAATTTGAACATTTATATACATAAAATCACTAAAGTGTAATTAGTTCATATATACATACTCACTTGAGGAGTTAGCTTAGATTTCAAATATACATAATTACATTACTTAAGATAAAACATCTATCAAAATCTTGAATATCAACATAGTAACTATTCTTTTACATGTTACATGTCCACTAAACATATAACATCCATATAAAAACTCTAAAGTTACTTTTATTGCTCAAACTCCAAGGAATTCTTCTACTCTTGCACTCTTAGACCTGGGTTTAGGGGAAAGGGATGAGCTTCACGAGCTTAGTGAGTAAACTAACGAATAACATTTAATTATATCATTTATTTCTACATATGCAATGCATCATCCAAATGAGTTTCACATCACAAACATTTCACATAGGGTGGAATTGTCACCAGTGATTCTCCATATCCAATGTGCCTAGCTCATATAGAAACTCCTCAGAACTTTCGCTTAAAAGTAGTGCGCCAGGGGCTTATTAGGCCTCACCTAGTCTTGCCATCATAGATCATGCATGATCATATCATAAACATAATATATACATAACATAGAGAGAACTAGTGTGTCATCTAAATTACACTATGCATCAATAATAATTATGCAAAAATATAACATATTCGTGCTTTATATGCATACACCTTAGTAAATAATGAAATGATGCATTTGGATGATCATGAGTTACATTTAATGAATTTTTATTTATTAGGATTAGAGTTACTCACCTCTTGTAGCGTATCAATCACCCAACACGAATGGTAACTAACCTCGGATCGTTAGCTTCCCAAATTCCTTAAGTTCGATCCTATAAACATCGAAACCTAAGGAGTTATTCAAAGCTCTTAAACTTTATTTACATAACAAACATCTTATTCTAGGCCTTTAGGAATCATAAAATCATGTTTTGGAACCTTAGAACTAGGGGAGAATTAAAGCTGGCAGAACCAAGTTCAATTGCCAGAGTCTTGGACTTTAACCATCGAACCTTTAAACATTAGCTGCTCATTTTAGGCAATAGTCACTATGGCTACTGAAGTCTTAGACTTTGGCTGTTGAACCTGGAATTTCTTCATATTCTTTCCTGAGAAACTGTATGTTTCAACTGTCGAAATAATGGTTTTTGTAGTCGAACTTGGGAATTTCTAGAATTTCCAACTAGAAAACCTGCAGAATTCTTCTCCCAACCACATCTAAACTCACCACAAGGTTCCAAAACACAATCCAAACCTATAAACACATGTTTAAGGCAAAAAAAAAAAATTGAAATTAAACTTAACTTTTACATGAATCCACTAGGCACAAGAATTCAAGGTTCTACATCAACTTTGAGTATAACATTAATAAAATTCCTCAAGTCTATCAAAGAGGACTAGTCATAAAAGGCCTACACATACTAGAAGCTTTGACAAAAATTCAAAATAACACCTGTTAGGGCATCAAAAACCTCAAGACCCAACATGCAAGACATAACCCTTGACTTTACCTAACTTACAAACTCTCCTAAGTAACATGTAATAAAAACTACCTATAAACCCTGTATGCAATACAACTACTCATCAAAACTCCAAAAGAAACATACTTAAACAAGTAATTTGAAGATGAGAAAAGGAATGGGGGTACCTTTCTCCTCTAAGAATAGCTAGAGAGGGAAAGAAGCTTCAATTATCTTAGAGTTCTTGAGTCTCTAAAGATAATTCACACTTCAAAGCACACCAATCACCCAATTAACCAAGAAAACCAAAGTAATTCTTCCTTGAATGTAACAGTAATTGGAAGATAGAAAGAATTTCACTTTTTTTAAAATTGGAACACAAAATGGGCTATTTATACCCCTACTATCGAGGGGAATTTCGCTACCAGAGTCCATTCTATCCAAATGGGCATTTTAGTAGTAGAAAGGACTTCGGTTATCAAAAGTCCATCCTTCGACTGTCGAAGTTTCTTCTGCCCAAAACATACTTAAAACTTTTATTTGGTCAAAACTTTTAAAATATGTTTATTCTTAAATACATTTTTAACACATCATATATACATTTTCCACCACCATTCCCCTACCTGTGGAATCTTAAATTCTGCCAGAATATTCTATTAATAAGAAAAATTCTGATATCGAAAAAATGGTAAGTGTTACATTACATATATATCATAGTGGAGGTAAATTGATATTTAAATTTTAGCCTCCCTCCATGCCCAATCTTGTGTCTGCCCCTAATGAGAAAGGTATTCAATGCATTCTTTAGCCAGTCAACACAACAATTAACTTTTTGATAAATGTGAGTTAACTTAACATCCTAATTCCAAGTAATCATTCTCTTAATAGAATGAATTAAAGATTAAAGCCTACCAGTTGAGAACTCATACCTGTTAGCATATCCATCATGTTGGAGTTGTCATGTTCTATCAGAGCCTTACACAAGCCCAAGCTCCAAGCCAATCTTAAACCTTTAAACACATCCCAAGTCTCAGCATTAGTAATAGAGGATTTACCAATGTTAATCACAAAGCCTCTTAGCCAATTAACTAGAGTTGATGAGGTTTTAATAGGTGAAATTTATGTGTACAAGAAAAAGAAAACAACCATACCTAAGCATGGTGCAAGTGTAGACTACGTTGACAAAAGAAAAGCAATCTTTCCCTATAAAAGGAAGAGGTTATTGTTGCTAGAAAAAATAGAGTAGAGAGAATGAGAGGGAGTTAAAAAATAATCATAAATTGGAGAGAGTTAGCAAAATGAGGAAGAAAAGGGGAAAGAAAAAGAGTATGTGTTCTATGGTTATATTCCTCTGTCTCTAGTAATGAAATATATATTTTCCTCTCCATTTTGATCTTTTTTTTTTTTCGTTTTATTAATGCTTACGGTTCTTGTATATTTTTGAGAAAGTAAAATCAAGTTTTCTCTTTCTCCATAATCCAATAGTGGTATTAGAGCCGTATTTATCTTAATGGACCTAATTAGAGTTTGTTCTTTTTAAGGATGGCAACAGCTACATAATTAAGTAAGCTCATGATAGCCTACAGAAGAAGGGTTACTCCAAGAAAAAAAATCACCCTAGAATGCTATGAGATAGAGCAGCTCCAAGAAGAAAAGTTTTACGTTTTAAAGAGAAAGTTTTCTAGTGAGAAAGTGCACCAAGACAAAAAGAACAATGGTGAGCAATTGCACTCAAAAGAAGGATAAAAATGGTGAGAAGTCCACTAGAAAATCAAAGCAAAACTAAACTTGGAGAGATCTACTCCAAAACAACCAATCAAAATTTAAAGAAACTTAAAGACTTGTTGATTGAATTCACAACTCTAGCAAAATCTCATGAAGGAGGAGCGTTGGAGTTGATGAGATTTTAGTAGATAAATTTTTTGTGTACGAAGAATGGAAAATAACCATACCTAAGCATGGTGTGAGTATGAACTATGTTGACAAAATAAAATAATCTTTCTTTATAAAAAGGAAGAGGTTATTGCTGGAAATAAAACAACATGGAGAGAACTTGAGAGGGCTAGAAAGAGAGTTTAAGAGAGCTAAGAAATGAGGAAGAAAAAAAGAAAAAAAAAATCTTTGAATTTGTGTTTGTAAATCCTCTATTTTTAGTAATGAATTAAGGTTTTTTTTTTTTTCTCTCCTACTTATTCCAGTATAAATCTCTATTGAATTCCTCGTCTTTCTTCCTTCAAACCCAACACAATTACTATGAGTAACCTTAATGATCCCTCCACTAAAAGCTAGACCTAAAGAGATATTGAGTGGAAAGCGAAGGGAACCAACTAGCCCATTGAGCTCCAACACTGTCATCTTTATATTATTATAGCAACTTCACTTCTTTTTATGCATATGTATTTACATGATCTGTTAATTAAATAAAATTACACAATAGATATAAAAATAAAAATTTAAATATTTAATAAATATAAATAAAAGTTAAGAGCCTCATAAGACTTTTCAGTAAAAGTTTAGAATAATTTTTAATTCAATAGTATTGAAGTATGTTTAAAATTACAAAATTTCGAAACTAAATTTTTATTGTACCTAAATGACAGAAATGAAAGAAAAGTCTTCTTGCCATGTATACTTGGATACTACAAGATGTGTGAAGGCAATAATATGATCCCTACAAAAAATGTTAGAATCAATAGTAAAAAATTTTACAACGATATTAATTTTGTTGCTATATAGTTAACATACAACAACTATAAAAACAATTACCGCTAATGGCACATAAAACGATATAGCAGCAATTATTATTTATTACTGTTACTATTGATAAACTTTTGGCATAATAATTGTTGCTACCAATATTTTTTTTTTGTAGCAACTACAATTTTATTATAAAATACCTATGGCCACAATGTTTTAGCAGCAATTCATATAATAGCAACAAAATTGTGATTGCTGCAATATATATATATATATATATATATATATATATATATATATATATATATATATATATATATATATATATATATATATATATATATATTAACAGTAACAATTATTGCTACCAAAAGTTTATCAATGGTAACAGTAATAAGTAATAATTATGGCCATATTTTTTTTATGTACTATTAGTGGCAATTGTACATATTGCTATTGTATGTTAACCTTATAGCAACAAAATTAATGTCGCTGTGATATTTTTATGACTAATTCTAACATTTGTTGTCGTGTATCTACTAGATATATACTATTTACTATCTAGCAAAGATTAAAGTGTTTTTCAAATAAATTTTGAGATGATAATAATAAATAATGATAGTGGTAGTTATGATGATGATTATGATGATGGTTAGTTATGATCTAAATTTTAGAATAAAAATTTTGATAGTCTTAATGGAGTTGGATGATTAGTTTCTATCTAAAAAGTAAAATAAAATAAAATAATATCAAATAACGTAATATAATGAATATACAATTTTCATTCTAGTTATGTCAAACTGGGTATGCAAGGAATTTGTTGTGAAGCTCAAATTGAGTAATAGTACTTATGGCATTTGTTAACTAGGTAAAATTATGCTCAAGATGAAAACCTTCTAGTCTGAACTCAATACTTTCTTTGTCAAATTGAATTAATGGCTTCCTAACTTTAAAGCACCTCTAATTTTCTTTTTAACTATTTTTTTTTAATTACCAAGATGTTAGAAGCCTATTAGTGTTCTAGATTCGATTCAATATGAATTCAAAATATAATATATATATATATATATATATATATATATATATATATATATATATATAATGGATTAAATATATACATTTCACATATCCATATCTTGAATATGTGAACTGGATTTAAACAAAAATTTTCTATGTTATCATAGTTGAGAAGGATAAATAAACATTATTATGTAGCTAATCTTTATGGCAATAATCATAAACCATGCGGATGATTACTTTTTTCTTTAATTTATTCTTGAGAAATTACTTTCATGCCCAATTATTGTAAGTTTACTTATTCAGATATCAATTTTATCTCTCATGATATATATCTATTATTAGAGATGACAACAGGTAAGGTACCCGTAAAAATCAACATATCGATCTGAATCTTGTCTCAAACTCAATTATACTCAAACCCGCCTCAATCTCGATTATTATTACTTGAAAAATACCCAAATCCATTTAATTTTATATATTTTAATTGATAATCTACATAAAAGATAAATATTATTAATAATATATATTTTAAAATTTTGATTATTCTATAAAATATCTAAATTATGTTTATTTAAAATATAATATATAAAAATTTATAAATATTATTATAAAAAATATATTTTATATTTAATTAATTATTTATATAAATAAATTTGAATAACAAATACCCAACGCGTAAAATCTAAATCCGACTAAAACCCATCATAGATATTATTTCTCAAATATGAACCTGCATTAAACCTGATTATATAATATCTAAATTCATCCTATTAAAATTTAATTGAGTTAAGTATCCACAAATACTTGAATCGTTGCCATCCCTAATATACATCATTACTCAACCATAATTGTAATAGATAAAGTTTGTCTTTTATTAAAGACGAGACAAATGTATGAACATGGCATATGACATTGAATTTAAATTTTATTTAAATTTAAAAACTTATAATTTTAAGGTTAATTTATTATATAATTTTTAAAATTAACTATTATTTATACTTTAGTTTGATTTTTTTATAGTTTAAAAAAAAATTATTTAATCTTTATAATTTGCTTCTATCAATAATTGAGTCTCTCTGTTTATTTTTAATCGATCTTACTGCTAACCAATAAACTAAATTATAGTATAATAAGAGAGAATGTCTTCTAATTATTAATTTATCCTTAACTCTCTTTTTCTCTACTTTACCTTAACTGTTAGTAGTATGCCCTAGAGCATATCATTTAGTATGTATCTTGTACATATTTTTAATAATAAAAGGCATTTCCACTTTTCCGTTTACATAATATATTTATGTGTAATAGAAAAGGTCCATTGATATTTTGTTAGAAATATTATTCTTAAGTTGTTAAGAATATGAGTGACAATATTTCTAGCACAAAGTATCATAAATAGGTTCACAATCGAGGATACTTCATAATAAGGACATGACTTATCCAGAAAGATTGTATTCATGTTTGTTCCCAAGTTATTTATATGAGATATAAATAAGATGGAATGGTGAGTCTCATGCCATATAACAAACATGATAGGCACTTATAAATGATAAGTAGGCCGAACCAGTGACACTTATGACAAGCACATGGAGTTTACTCTTGTCAATGTTTTGTCATAAATCATATCAGTGCATATAATCTTTAGACCTGAGATAGCACAGTTATCTTGTATATAGGTAGTTTGAGTTTGATATCGCTTTCATACTTGTACTATGTATGGGTATATGGGCATATGTTGGCTCTCGCTAGTTATATATGGAGGTAGGTGTTGATCAAGATGGAATCTGTTCCTCTAAGTAAATAGAGATAAAATCCTATGTTCATTTAATTGTTCTTGATGTTTCAAGTTCTGGCCAGACAGATAGATTTATTCGTAAAAGAGTTTCGATGAGAAAATCTTTTAATCAAGAACTGGAATTAAAAGAGAACATAATATTCATAGCAAATGGAGTTTGACATAAACCATGACTCCTTGAGTTGGGATTTTGTAACAGAGAGATTCTAGTGCATGGTAACATATGATTATAGGTTCATTTAAGGTAAACCTTATTACTAATTGGGTGGCCATGGCATGCTATGCTAGGTGTTAACCATGGTCTATGAGGTTCATAAAATGATTTAGAGAAATCATTTATGGTAAGAAAGAGTTCTAATGATATTAAGAGTTGATATCATGTCTCATTGCCAATTAGTGATGAGCCTAGTAAGTCACACACATACACAAGTTATCACCTATTTAAATATGATTTAATTAATTAATTAAAGAGTTTAATTGATTAATTAAATAGATTTGGTTTGCAATTAAATTGCAAAGTCCCTAGCATGACTTGAAACCAAATCTAGATTATTGGATGTGTAGTATAAATTAAATTTATATTTAAAGTGTTTAAATATGAATTTAATTGATGAGAAATTAATTAATAGAGATTAATTAATTAATTTATATTTGATATAAATTAATTAGAAGAAGAAAATAATTATTTTGGGTTAAGAACTCAAAATTAAGACACAGGGGCATTTTGGTCATTTCACAGTTTGACACGTGGCACCATGAGATGGTGACACATGGCATAACACATAAGCTTGCCAAATGTTTTTTAATCATGTAAGATGATTAAAATCAAGATTAAATATAGGTTTGACACTTGGCACAATGTGATTGGGTCACTTAAACCTAGAGCTAATCAAAAGGTGACATGTGGCTAGGGTTTAATGTGTTAACCTAGCTATTTAAGTGGGGTTATGAAAAGAAAACACAACCAGCAGCCTCTCCTCTCATATGTCACGCCACTTTGAGCCTCTCCAGCTATTTCTCTTCATCTCTCATCAATTCAAAGAGATTAGCCATCAATCTCTTGAATTAAGAACACTAGAAATTGTTTCTAGTGTCCTGTTTACATCTTTAATCTCTTAAAAGGCAGAACTTGATTTTCTAATTAATAGAAAAAGCTTTAGAAGCCATTCAAGGGCTGCCATAGGTGTTCTTGGTGTGGACAAGCTAGAGGGACAACATCTGGTGTCCTAAAGACGAATCTCAAAGGCGCAGATACGCTGCAGCACATCAAGAGGTTAGTGTAATCGTTCTTGATTTAATCTAGGGTTCTAAAATTAATCTGATTAATTTTAAAATCTTAAATGGCAAATACAGATCCAAAAACATATTAAAAGAGTTTTAATATGTTGTTTATCATTGAAATCAAATAGATAAAAATAAATCTTGCATGGTGCTTGTGACCCTAGGTGAAAATTTTTGAATTCAATGGTATAATCTTGTGTTTTTCACGCTTCCGTTCCTTCATTAACTTCATCATCAATAGCTATACAACCCATCTGTTTCCTTGTCCTTTCTCTTTCTTTAAACCACACAATTTCTTTGGCACCATTTTCTTGATGATATTTCTTCTAATTTTAGAACTCTGGGTATGCTATTTCCAAAATCAAAACTCCACCTTCAACTCTTATTAAAGCTCCATTCTTTTATCTATATGACAAAATTCAACTCCATAAACTCTACCTTCCTCTTTCTTTTCCTCTCCGTTTAATAGAGATGTGGCCATTGATCCTTCCAGTTAACAAAGATGTAGCCCTCTCCACAATTGGGCTAGTGATGTGTTGGCATCATCTCAAGGAAGTTTTAGGTCTTAGAATGGGCTTACTAGCCTTATATCCTAATGTGCTCCTTAATGAAATGAGAAAGCCAAGAGCAAAGTACATATGTGTCATAAGAAAAAAGAGTAACTAATATGCCAAAGAAACTAAAATAGGGATTCTAGAGTATTTGTTGATAAGGCACCTTTGGCTACCGAAGAACTTAAATTTGGCTCCAAACATGGAGAGATAGGAGTATAAAAGGAGAGGGAACCTTGGATATTCATAAACTACCTTTCTTCATACTTTCGAACTTTCCCACTCCTTTTTCCTTTCCCTCTCCCTCTCCCTCTTCTCATTCCACATCTTCATCTCTCTTTCTCCAAAACCTTACAAAACTAAAGAAACCTCAATACCCTATAGCCTAAAGAATACTGGAAAGAATAAAAGGAGAATCTGAGGCTAAAAAAGAGAAGGCAAAAAAAAAAAAAAAAAAAGGAAACCCTATAAACCTAACAAGTAAGTATTCTTTGAGTTTATGCTCTTTCAAATAAGAGATTAGAATAATGGTATTAGTAAGTAGGATTGTTTCAAAGAAATGTTTGCTGTTATAGACTAATGGGTTAACTCTTTGAGAAGAGGATTAGATGATCAAAATAATAGAAAATGAATAGTATTAATATAAAATCGTACATGAATGAAGAAATAGTGAAAATGATTGGATGATTGCATAAGTGAAATAAAGGAATAAACCTAAACTAGGCATTCTAAAAAATGTAGGTTTGGAGGTCAAAACATCAAGTTTTAGCAACTTTGATCGTCGAACTATGTAAATAGTAGATAAGTCACACATGTAGCTTTGGGAGCCAAAGTTCCCATGTTTGACTGTTGAAAGTGGTCTATTTCCCAAATATATAGTGTAACATAATTCTAATGAAAGTGTTAATTAAATATACTTTTGTATACACTTCTATTATAGATTGGGGATAGAGTTACAAGGACTAGAGTTAAAAAGAAAACACTTAATTAGAAGTAAGTGTCAAGTTAAGGGACTACTATCAAGGTGAGTATAAATTACAAAATGTTTTCATAAATATTTTTTTTCTTTACATATGCATTCATGCATCATTGAAGCTATATTTTGATTATATATATATATATATATATATATATATATATATATATATATATATATATATATATATATATTTGTGCTGTATAGTGGCTATGAATGACCCAATTAATGGTTCCCAATGGGAAAGTAAAGTAAAAGAAAAGGCATGCATGCATTATTAGCTCACACAAAAAAGAGAGGAAAAGGATGTTCAGGTAAGTCAATTCTGTGTCTCCTACTCTAAGGTGTCCAGGTAATGCAATTTTTTCTTTGGCCCCATTCATTTGATATGATTTGATAAGAGAAAGTCTTGAGGAGCTCCTATAATAGATAAGACATATTAGACATATGATATGACATGAAAGTAAATGGAATAGAGAACTTTTAGTGATATAACCACCTCGTTCTGAATTGTTTGCATTATGGAACCATTCATGGTTAATAATATGTTTTCCTTTCTCAAGTAATTCTCTACTTATTGGGTTTATATACTTATTCCCCTTTTTCTGTCTATCCTTTTCAAGGACATAAGTAATAGCTACAGTCAATAGATTTTAGATAAATAAGCTCGAAGGTTTACTGTATTCAAGTTTGTATATTTTGTGCCATTATGTACAGATATTTTGAGACATGTATAATTTTGGTTATATTAGTATTGTGCTTGCTATTTTATATTTTGTAATAAGAGTATATTAAAGAGATTTGTGATTTTATGGGAAAACATACACTTTGCAAATAATCATTAAAACATAAGGGAATGGAAAGACTCATTTAGCCATGTTTTAGTTTTAAAGGAAATAATCTAAATGATTGTGATGCAAAGTCTTGCCCAAGCCCAATGAGATGAGTTCTATGAAATAAAAGTGGAATCTATTAGTAAATGAGAAATAATAAATGAAACGATGTCCTATAAATAATATGTTAATTGGTCTTACCCAAATGTTTATAAAGATTTTGGTATAAAAGATTAAAGGAAAAGGTTAAGGTCATGCTTACTACGGGTTTTGGTAGCCTTGTACCTCCTAATGCTCTAGTGCCGCTGATAACAATTCGAATTTGAGTCATTACAATATGCCCTAGAGTTCGTGACAAAAGATGAAATGGCAAATGAATTCGGCAAGGCTTATGAAGAACGAAACTACTGACACTTAGCCACCTTGGCCTCAGTTCTCCCATTGTGAAGATCCATTTAGCACTAAGACTGGCATGGGCCATGTTGTCATTACCTCTACCCCTATCTCCCTTTTCTTTCTTAACACTAGGTTTTTCTCCCTCCCTTTTTGTGTTTTATTTTTGTTTTCCATTTTGGTCACTTTGATTTGTTGATTTGTTCACTAATAATTTTTTTTTTTTATTGTAATTGTTATGTAAGGGTGCTTTTGATATCATGATAAAGTTACTCTATTTATGACTTGGAAGTCATGAGTTCGAGCCACGAAAATAGCCTCGACATTAAATAGGGAAAAGGCTACATACATTAACTCACCTTAGATTCTATAAGTGTCGTATGCTTCATGCACTGGATCACCCATTATTGCAATTACAATGTGACTCCAACTTCAATGTGTTGATTTGTTCACTAATAATTTATTGTTGTAATTGTTGGATTATTGTTAGATTTGCTGGATAACTACTATAATTCTTGAATTTGTTGGTAATTGTTGGATCACCATCATTCACTAATAATTTTCTATTATAATTTATTGATTTGTTCTTGTTGGAATTCTGCAATTGAAATCGTATTTGTCATTGTGTAGATAGATTTTTTTTTTTTTTTGCCTCAGATTATGTAATTTATTAATTTTGTTCTTGTTGAAATTTTATAATATGTTAGAATTCTTTTGTAGAATCAATAGGATTGGAGATGTAAAGTAGAACAAGAGAGAGAGTGTAAGGAGAGTAGAACTAAAATATAGAGCAGAAACCAAACAAGAATGAGGATTAAGAGAAGTGATGGCTATCTAATTTTGTTCAATTATGATCAACGGTCAAATTAATTAAAAATGGATGGCAGTACTTAATCATTGAGGGAAGCAAATTATAAAAACTAAATATCATATTTTTCAAAATTAAAAATAAAATCTAGAAACCATATAAAATCTAGAAACTATATAGTAAATTATCTTAATTTTAATGATGAATATAATATCACAAAATGAAAGGTGATTAATGCAATAAATGATTATTACAGGCAGTTATGCACATTCTAATATTTAAACAGAGAAAATAAATTTAATTATTGAAAACCGACATACAAAACCAAACCAAGAACAGTAATAAAAAAGAAAAAAAAGTCCTTATTCAGCTATTCACCACTGCACATTGCTTCCTAATCTCACCAGCAGAACCAGTTTTGACATTGATTCTGCCCATTTTCTCCATGGAAGTAGCAAATTCAGCATAGAAATTTTGCAGTGAACCACTGAGCAGCTGGTTGATTGTGGTCAATGTAGCAGAGTTTGTGGTCAAGGCGGAATCTGATTGGAAAAGTCCTCTTCTCTTAAGCAAATTAGAATAGTAGCTAAGATCGAATGTTTTTCGACTTCCAGGATCCATCTCAACAATGGTGGTATTGTCATTAGGAGTTGTGCACTTCCTTGCCTTGAGATTTGCTGCATATTCGCTATCCAGAGCAGGGTCCTGATCGCCTAAGCCTGTAAAATTGTATAGCCGATTTGAAAATGATGAACAATGAGCTACCCCGATTGTGTGTGCGCCTGCAAGCACCACCAAGTCTTTCAGGTCCAGTCCCACATTAGCAAATAGTCTTTGGAGATTGGTGAAGTTGCTCGTCGGAGGAGGGATGCTTGCCAAGGCTTCTGAGGTATTTGAGATTGTCCCATCCCTTCTTCCTGTTGGAACTCTCCAGGAAGGGCCACCCTATTGAACCCAAGAAAAAAGGAAATATTGAGAAAAGTTAGTAATGGGTTGGAGTTAGTTTTGGAAATTAATTTGAGTAGTCCTTACAGTAGCTACTATAGAGTCCCTGGCAACCAAAGCAATAATATCTGCACAAGAAACTACACCAGGGCACTCTGCTTCCAGCAAGCTCTTAACTCTATCAATGAAATCAAAGCCTCTCAATGTTACATTTGGAGTTGCAGTTTTTTCAGTTTGATTGTTTGATGTGGAGTTTAGAAGCACAGACGCATCACAACCCTGCAAATTAAACCACAATATTGTCAACTTGGATCAGAAATAGAAAAGGAAGTGATCAAGGAAGAGACTAATTTACCCTGACAAAACAATCATGGAAATGCATTCTGATGAGGGTAGCTGCCAGTGATGGAGCATTAGGGATATGCTGGTTAACAAAATCTTGAACAATCTGCTCAGCTCTTGGGCAGCTTTGAGCATAAAAGCCCATCTGAAGTTGAGCTTCGGTTGAGCCTATATATGCTAAAAATGTGAAGACAAATATCCCAAAACAGCTTAATCCTCCCATGTTTTTGTTGGATTGGAAACTTGTTCAGTATCAGAAGCTAGTGCCTTCTATTTATGTACTGGTTTTGATACCCAACATCAGAAAAAGATTTATAGGCCTTATTTTTGTGAAACAAGAAAGGGATCATAGAAATAAAAATTGACCTTCTAGCTAACCAACAAGTGCGAACTACAGTGCTTTTTGTAGCATAATCACTTAGGTTATTAAATTTACTGCTGTTTTTTTTTTCTGCCCCTTAGTACTTGTTAGCCCAAAATTTAAGCATTACTGCTCTCCTTTGAGACTGTGATAAAATAATTTTTATATGAAAAATATTTTTTTGTAAAAATTATTTTCTAAAAAATTGTTTTTTCATGAAATATTTTTATTTATTTATTCATAATATTAAATTAAAAATAAATGCTTATATTATATATTTATAAGTGTTCTCATAATTTTATAAAATTATAAAAATTCGGAAAATGAGTTTCTGTCATTTTCTTTAAATTTTTAATGAAAGATAAAATTACATTAAATTTTTTATTTACATAAAATTTTTACTAAATTAGGTAAATTTTTTTTAATAGAAAGATAAATTTTAAATTTGATTCACTTTAAAATTAGATCTTTAATTACACTTATTTAAATTTAATAATCACTTAAGTTGAATCAAATGATCTAAAAAAAAGTCAAATTTTAAAATATATTCAACTTGAAATTTGATCTAATTAGAGATATTTAGTCAGAATTAGATGTAAAATCTACAAGTGGTAAAAGGGTCAAGTTCAAATGATTTCATATTTTTCTTTACTATTAAATTCGAATTATTTTAGAATGTAGATTAATTTAAATTAGTATGTATAAATATTTTTAATAAAATTTACATGTCATTTAAATTAATTTAAAATAAATTTAAATAAATTAAATCATATATATCTTGAATTTTACAATTTATTTAAATTTAAATTATTTTAACTTTAATATAAATTAATATAAATTTAAATGAATTATAGATATCCTTTGATTGAGGCAATGTCTACTTACAGCTACATCATATACAAAATGATAATTTTTTTATCAAAACTTAATTTATTGCGACTCAAGAAATAAAATATATGATAGGATTTATCTCTTAAATATATAAATTCTATATGTTGACATCTTAAATTCATAATAAATTAAGTTTAAGAATTTCTCAAAAAAGAGACTCTATGTAGCAATGAATTTTTAAATCATAAATGTTTTTTCAAAAAAAAATTATTTTAAATGTTATTGAAAATAATTATTTTATTATTTTTATAATGAAAGAATATATTTAATTTAATTCTTAATTATTTTAAATATTCTTTAATAAATATATTTGAAAGTGATTTTGTTAATGGCATATCTAATAATAATATTAAACATATCCAAAGTGAAAGCCAATAGTTGTATAGTTCAACTCCGACAAAATTATTACTATGTTTGTGAATGGGGTAATCAAAAGAATCCCAAATCATCATTTTGACTAGAAAATTGATAGAAATCAGTAACTTTATATATAGATTAACGTTAGAATGTGGAGGCTTGTTGTGTAAAGTTGATGGATACGGAGCAATTTTCCCTGTTATTTTTCTGAAAATTACGACCGCGAAAGCCTTTTCCGGATGAGTTGAAAGGCCATGACTAATGCTGGACAGTGGACACCTCACTTGTCAATAATTGTTTTTTTTTTTTTTTTCCCCAAACAATAATTGGGTTTAGTCACATACGCATACACACAAAAAAACAAGTCAGAGAAATATATTATTAATCACATTGTACAATTTTTAATTTTCTTTAGGAGTATGTGTAAATATAATATACCAAATACATATAATACAATTGGTTACATTTTTTATAGGCAACTGCTGCCGACTGGCTACCACTGAGTTGTCACAATCACAATGTGTCGGTTGAATTTTTTTTATTTTTAATTTTATTTTTTTTACACAATGACTAAAGGCCATAGGCCCATAATCCAGCCCCAGACATCATCCCATTACCCATAGAAAAATAGCCCTCGATAACCATCCTGCCAACTAACAAAACCACCAAACCCCTTCAGCACCGGGGAAACAAAAATCGCCGATTGGCACTTAGACCATATTTAGTTTAACAGTTGAATATAATTGATAACTGTTAGCTGATAATTATTACTGTTAACTGATAGTTAATAACTAATAATTGATGATAGTTGATTTATATTAAGTGTTTATTAAAACTATATTTAACTATTATTGATGATATGTGAAATTACTAATAAGGGTATATAACATATAATTTATTTTATTATTAAAAAAATATAAAATTATAAATTTATTATATTATATTATTTATTTTATTATTAAATTAAATATATAATTATTAAATTAATATATTATATTATTTATTATATTATTAAAATAAATATATAATTATTAATCTATTATATTATATTATTTATTTTATTATTGAAATATGAAAATAATTAAATATTTTAAAAATATAGATAAAATAATGGAGTAATTATTATTGCTGATAAAGAAAAAAACTTATAATAAATTTTAAGTTTTTAGATATAAATAAATATTTTATATTTTATATTATTAATAAAAAATATTTTAACAAAGTTGAAATGCGTCAATTAAGATATTGAAATTATAGATGAAAAAGATAAAAATATTAATAATATTAATTTTTGAGTTAAATAAAAAAGAAAAATATAGTGAAAATAAAAAATAAAATTAAATTAACTATCAGCTGATGAAAAATAGCTCTAAAAATAGAGCTGATATAAACTGCAGCTGATGGGTATCATATCTGTTACCCATTATCTATTTAAACTTGTCAAACATTATAGTTCACTTGTTTGGGTGTCTAGCTATCAACTGTACCTAATAAGTGAACCAAATACCCTCTTAAGCAGCATCGTCAGATATTACAAGCCAGAGCTGGTGCAGTAACAACAGAGGAAAAAGATAAATAGCATCAAAGGCAAACAACAACAAGACCATTTGATCTCCAACGCCCAAATTGAAGATAACTAGTCACCAACGGACCAAAGCTACCAGAGACAACCAAGTGCAATATCCCAGAGAAGAAGATTGTTTGAAATGCAGAGGTCCAATGTCATGACCCGATCTCACGAGCTAGACCGACACTAGGACTTGGTTCAGCATAAGGCCCCCAAAGCCTATAGTAAGCTAAACTATTTATTAGCCCAACCTTAAAGCCCATATACAAGCCCATTTCAAGAAATCAGCTGAACAAAGTTCGACCATAACCTGGATCATCCAACGGGGAGTTTTTAGCTTGCTCGACCTGTAATCACATAATACATATATTCGAGGAGCTCAACTCACCCTCACCATTCCCAACATAACAATATAAATCAAATGGGAGCTTAACTCCCTCACCCAAGGTGAACATTCATCCACATTGTAGATACCATATTTTGGTCGTCCCTCAAATGCATAACTTAATATACAATTTCTTTTAAAGTTGTAATTTCAAACATTTCCTTGAATGGATTTTTCATCTTAATGTTATCCGTTCTCAACTAATGACCCGATCACAGATCACCTTTCTAAACTCAACAATGGTTTGTCTTCGGAATAGCTCGATCTCACATTCAAGTTAGGTTGTTTTCCGATCTCTTCGTCTTTATTTGACGTGTTCTGATCGATATTGGATCTTCGGACCATTCGATCTTACATGCTATTTTTTTTCGATCTCACTATGTTCGAATACCTCAAAATTCTAAATCTGCGTATAGCTTTGTGATCAGGTATCTCGCTCGAATTGTTCAAACATTTCTCAACAAAGCTAAGGTTTTATCCGATCTCTAAATAATGATTCTGACCCTAATAAGCTAAAGTCATTTTCAAATCTTTATAATTCTACCAAATCACTCTTCAAATATTTTAAGGTTTCAGTCGATATTCAGTCACAGCACCGTCCGATCTTATGTTCACGTGTAATGGTTTTCTGATATCTTGAAGTGGCCTGATATCTTATAATTAATAACCAGTCTCAGGTTAATGTTCAACTTTATTCAATTGATTAAGAGTTAATTCTATTCAGTACTCATGCAATTTGGTTTGGATGTTTTTCGATCTCATCAAGAAAATTGAGCATGAAAAGACTTAATTCATTTCAAAATAGAAAATATACAAGTTATTCGGCAGGAGGGTCTCCCCTAACCTACTCTTCAAGTACATTTTCAGTTCCATCATTCCCACTCTCTCTCTCAGGCTCCTCCTTGCTATCTTCTTCAGCTCTTGGGACGAGATCCTCCATTTAAGAGAAGTCTTCCTTAGGATAGCGCTTCACGAGCTCGGCCAGAAGATTGCCATGAGCATTCACATAAGCACCAACCTCTCTTGCCAGAGCCTCTTTTTCTTTCACCTTGATCTCTTCAGTAAGTCGAGTGACATTGGCAGATTGGCAGGCCGGAGCGTCTTTAAGTTCTCACTCTAGTTCAGCTATCCTTTTCTCGTAAGACTTCATCCGATCTTCTATTTGGGTGATGTGGTCTTGAGCAATTGAGAGTTGGGCTTTGGTGGAAGCTGTGTCCTAGACTGCCTTCAGAATCTCCTACCTCAAGAGATGAGCCTTTTCTCTGATCATATGTTGGTTTGCAATGGTCTCCAAACCCAAGCTCATTGTCTGAGCCAAAAGATCATCAATGCTATCCAGGGCCAATCTATTCCGATCTTCTTGAAAATAGATGGTGGCGCCCAGGACCTTGGTTAAGTCAGGATTACCCTGAATTGAATGGTTCCTTTCCAGAGAATGGAGAAGGACCTGAGCACCTCGAGAGAGTGTCCTTACGACTGGTCGGGAAGGCCCCCTTCTGCATTTTAAGAAACCAGCGGAGGTGGAGGTTCGAATTATTGAGGTGGAGAAGGAACGATCTCTATCTCTGAGGCTGGCTGCTCTGGAGGTTAGAACAGAGAGCTCAGTACTTCTATTAAGTCTCGCCTTGGCGTCTAAGCAGTGGCAGCAACAACTTTCATTTCTCGCACTTTTTGGGCGAGCTCCCTTTTTCGCTTGCGGCTCTCCTTTGCACTCTCGCCTCCTACCATACCTGCATAGAAAATAAGTTAGTGAGATCACCAAAGTTAGGAGACTGAAGATCTAGATTATATCAATCCCGGGGCCGAGGTCAGAGAGTTGCAGCTCATATTCCTCACGAGCGATCACTTGCATCAACCACCATTTCAGTTCGGCCATAACTACATCCAAATGTGAGTACTTGTGAGTGGCCGCCTGATCCTTCAACTCCTTTACCATGGCGTCCTCGTCCTTATTTAGGGCGATCTTCTTTGGAACTGAAGGAACCAAATACTACCAACTACATGGAATGCCCTCAAACCCATTTGGGTCCTTACTCCTCAGTGTGAAAAAATGATTTTTCCAGTTCTTCAATGAGGAAGGGAGATCGATGAAGAGCCCACAGTTCGGCTTGGCTTGGAAAAACCAAAACTCATCTTTTTTTTTGTGGAGCGAGCCTATGCAACTCAGCAAAAACCTTCACCGTGGGCTCGAGCTTTTTAGCTCGGCATAAACCTCTGAAGGCCACTAGAGTCCGCTAAGAGTTTGGATGCACTGGGGCTACACAGACATGATGGAATTTCATAACAGCTCTATAGAATTCGTTCAGGGGAAATCAAAGCCTGACTTTTAATTATTCTTCATATACCATAATCAGGTCAGTTTTTTCAAAGAAATGATCGACTTGAAGAACGCCATGACATCTGATAAGTTCGAAGGAGTCAGTCGGAAGGTTGTACTATTGGCTAATAGACTGGAGATCGGTCTCCTTGAGGACCAATGGCAGATCATCCATGGGTAGTTTCTCTTTCCTTGAAGACAACACTTGTTTTGACTTGGTCACTCGAGCATGGACCGGGACAATGGTTGTAAAAGGTTCAGGTCGCTCACTAGGTCTGGCTACTTCACCTTCATTCGATGTCCATGAAATGTGAACAGAAGGAGGACTGGTGGCTCTCTGACTGTCGGTACCACTCATTTTCGAAGATAAAAATAAAATTGATCAGAAAAAAGATTAAAGCTCTTACCGTAGTGTAAAACTGTGCTAAAAAACTTTAGAAGGTAGGAAAGAACATCTTAGTTGCTCAGAGAATCTCAAAATGGCGTAAGTAGGCAAATGGCTAAACTCCTCCTTATTTATACCTACCTGAGCATTAAATGCTCACGCAGTCCCAAGAGATGCATCGGTTAATGGGATTGGGCTGTTATGAAGACTCATCAAAGGTGAATTCCACAAATGTGGTCGGGAGATCAGATATTTAAAGAGCGATCAGGAGAGATCGGTCCATGAGTGTGAAATGTGAAGATCAGATTGGACACAGTCATAAGAGATCAAAAAATAATGCAATAATAAAATAAAATAAGCAATCAATTTTAAATAAATAAAATTTCATTTCATTTCCAAAAGGTCAGATTACATCATTTTGGCGATCTCTCAAGATTAACAATTACAAATTTCCCTTCACTACATTCGACCTATCTTATTCCTGCGGTTAGGACCACTCCCAATTTCAAAATACCGTTCAAGAGATACATGGAGATCGGGAGGCTAGCTCTCATCAACTATGGCAAAGACTACGGGAAGCTTGGTGTCTTTGTCGATGTCATCGATTAGAATCGAGCTATGATCGAGACCCCTGAGATGGTTGGGAGCCAAATAAACTTCAAGAGGCGGTCACCGATATTAAGATTGAAATTAGTGGTCCCCTTGTCAGAGATCGGTTTGCAAGCCATACCGGTAAGCCGATCCAATATAGGCACAGTAGTTAGTTTCGACCTTGATCGGTCAATTAGTCCAGTTCCCTTACTATCATCAGACGATGCCCTCACAAACCTCTGATCACTGGAATTGTCCATTTTCAGGAGATGGATAAAGAAAATATTCAGAAAAAGATCAAGGTGGTCATCGTGAGAAGATTTCTGGCCGAAAAAGTCAAGATGGGAAAATAAAACATTGGAAATTCACTGGAGAAGGGAAGTTGTGAGTATGTGAAGGATAAAATTCTCCTGCATATATATAAGGCCTTGGCATTTATTACGTGCAGAACTCGAAGAGGTTCATTGGTAATTAGAGGATTTATTACTTTGACTGGTATAGGTCGGAATAAAGGAATAAGAGAGATCGGGTAAAACAAGGAACAACCTATAGAGATTGGGGGAGATGGAGGAGTCCAATCGTTCCCAATCATAACCTTTAATTTATGAGTTTAGCCCCTTACCGTTGGATTGCAGGTGGTTAAAGCAACCCAGTACTTTCTAATCTACACCATTGATCATAAATGTAAGGACGGATCTGAAGCCCTTAGATCAAAAGTAAATAACTAATTCGGCACCTTTTGTTCCCAACCTTCGGATCCATTCTGAAAGGTATAACTCCTAACCGTTGAATGAAAGGATGAATGGTAGAAATTTAAAACGCAATCCTAACCCTTCATTCCCTCCTGCTAAAATCTTGACCCTCTATCTCTGAGCACCCATCTCCTATAAATACTTGCATGCAATGCTATGGAGATAGCAGTGATTATTAAGGAAAAACCCTAAAATTTTGCTATAGCTTTATTTTCAATAAGAAACTCTCAAGGTTCCTAGAGACTTTAAAAATAACTTTTCTAAAGAATCTTACCACAGAAGCTATAGGCCTTGCAATTTATACCTTGAATAACCGCGCACTGTCTTGAAAACTCAATCACCGCCTGTCAAGAAGATCTCATTTCAATCATTTGTAACTTCTTAAAATCACCTTACCGTTTCAGTTTTAGTGGGTCTGAATATACAAAGACATTGGTACCGGCTTACTCATTATTTCGGCCTTTTCTTCAGGTAAGTTCTCAACTTATCATTCTCAAATGTTCATGACATAGAGTCTTTATTAGATCCTTCGTCGCAACAAATCTTCAGAATAAGTTTATGTCGAATTGGACTTATTTCACCTTTTTGTGACGTTCATGAGTTTTACCTTTTATTTTACATTGTCCTTAATTTCTTTATGTTATTGCATGTAAAAAAAAAAGATATTTCAGGACACTGATATTCTGTAAGTATCGTAAGGAGTACGAATGGGAGAAGATAATATGGAGATTCCCGATCAGGATAAAAATGATTAGGAATAGTAAGGACAAATTGGAAGGTTAGCTACTCAGTCTAGCTCGAAAAAAAATAGGAATGAGGTTGGGATTTGGGATTAAGCTCAGACGGGAATCCTCCAAAATAAGATGTCTAGAAGAATCCAAATGAGGAGTTGTAATAAGCCAAGGAAAGTTTGGATAAATAAATCATGAGATTGGAAATTAAAAGTCTAGGATAAGATGAAAAGCGAGAGGTGGCGGGAGCGACGCTCTCATATCTAATAGGGTCAAACGAGTTCGGTCTCACGATTGAGACCTTTTAAAATTCACTTTTGACGAATTAGAAGGAAACCAGGAGAGAGCCCTTTCCTGAATCCTCTCAACAAAAGTTCTAATATATACATTTTAAGAGATCAGGAGAGAGTCCTTACTAGCAAAAATTCTAATAAAAAACATTTTAAGAGATCGGGAGAGAGTGCTTACCCGAATTCTCTTAGCTAAAACTCTAATAAAAATATTTTAAGAGATCAGGAGAGAGTCCTTACCCAAATTCTCTTAGCAAAAATTCTAATAAAAAACATTTTAAGAGATCAGGAGAGAGTCCTTACCCGAATTCTCTTAGCTAAAACTCTAATAAAAATATTTAAGAGATCGGGAGAGATTCTTTACCCGAATTCTCTTAGCTAAAACTCTAATAAAAACATTTTAAGAGATCGGGAGAGAGTCCTTACCCGAATCCTCTCAATGAAAGTTCTAATATATATATTTTAAGAGATCAGGAGAGAGTCTTTACTCGAATTCTCTTAACAAAAATTCTAATAAGAATATTTTAAGAGATTTGGAGAGAGTCCTTTCCCAAAATCTTTTCAATCAAAATTTTAATATTACTAACACCTAAATACCGAGGTACATAACATGTGAGCCGAGAATCCTTCTCATTCATTACGAATCTTTAGGGACCCAAATAACACTTCTTTAGAATTAGAGTCCTAATTCAAAGCAAAAAAATTAGATAAAATATGTAACAAATCAAATAAACAAAACACCAATTCACTGTAGGGTCATCCCAAACACCTGTGTTCTTGGGAAACCTGAAATGGTGAGATATTAAACTCTCCTTTTATCAATAATGAGGACCGACATCATGACTCCAAACCCCCCAAAATTATCAATCGTAAGTTATTAAGAGCATATTGTTAAATTTTTGGACCCTCATTAAGAGACGAGGTGGGGTGCCTAACACTTTCCCCACGCGTGAACGGACTCCAAACTTAGAATCTCTGTTTTGGAAGTGGTTTTTATTTTCAGTATTGGTTTCCTTTAATTTCCCTTAAAATTAAAGTGGTGACTCCTCACTTTTTCCACTTCGGTGAGAATTATCCAGCGATCGCAAAACCCTTGCGACAGCTTGGCGACTCCACTGGGGACGAAGACCAAAATAACCCTGGTTTAGAAGTCCAAAGAGCAAATTTAATTCTGTGCTCTTATAAATCGATAATTATGGGGGTTAACTTATAGAATCAGAAGTTTTAATATTTTCATTATTACTATTATCTATAACCATTTTGTTTTTGTTTTATTGTTTCATTTATTGCGGTAATCCTCATCTAAATTCCCTTGAATAAGGAAGAGGTAAATGTGTCCCTTTACACATTAATCACCTACACGATGTCCTCACACACTTTAGCCCTACACTTGGGCTCTCTTACCCTTTAGGAAGTAGGAGGGAGTCATATAGTGGTACCCGTGGTTTTTACCCTGTTAGTATCCGTGAAGATTTCTGCTTAGATTGGAACTTGTTTCACTTATTGTGATACTCATGGATTTTTCCTGTTAGTATCATAATGGTGAAATGAGGCTCTACTGTTTATAGTAGGGACAATTTGGGGACCTTTGGCTTTAGAAAATTAGACCTTAAGCTAAACCGTCACATTAGTAAGAGCCTATAGTAAACCATTCTTGAAGGTAGGACCATCCAATTAGATAGTACCTACCTGGTGTCACGGTTACCCTTTTTTAGGACAAAAGGGACATACTTTCTTTTACCTTACTCTGTTTATATTTTTAAACTTTTCTTAAATAATATGAGGGTAATTTTGAATCATACTGCCAGGATAATCTAAACACCTTTATACTTTGATAGGTTTATAGATACTGTAATGCAAGCAGTATAATTCAAAATTACCTAAATTTATTCTGCTAACTTATTTCCTCCATAGGTATTATAAATTAGTGTCTGCCAAGGGTAAGGAAAACTTTAAAATGGCTTCTTCAAGCCAGTCAGTCGAAGAGGTTTCAAAACAAAAATGGGATACTCAACAAAGATTCAAATCAATCAATGACTCGGAATCCTTATAGAAGAGTGAGATAGAAGAAGAAACCCATTCGTTGCCCCCATTAGATCGTGGTGAAATTTAGATCAGAACAGCCGGTTTCGATGACTTATTAAATAGTTGGAAATCATTGCCCAATCATGACCAGACACAGTTCGAGGAAAAATATGGGAAGATTGCCTCTCTGATACGGGTCAAAGCACAAGCTCCGGCACGAAGGGCCATGTTATCTGCTTGGAATCCTAGTTATAGAGTATTTTCTTTCAATGATGTTAATACGACACCCACGATAGAGGGAATATCAGACATTGCTGGAGATCTATTATGTAGCCCAGAATCGTATTTATCTCCACCTTGATCACAGACAGACATGGAAATGGTTCGCGCACATAATAGGAGTCCCAGCAGAGGAAGCAAAAGCAACAGAAACCTTCAAGGGAAACTCACATGGGTGCTTTGGATTTACATTAAGAAGCATTTGGACCCACATATTTAGGGTAAGAAATGGGATAAGGCTTTGTCAGCTCTAGCTCTGGGGATTTATGGACTAATCTTGTTCCACGGACCTCTGGGAATTGTAACTCATAACGTCACAAAATTGTTTTGGGCAGTGGAAAAATAGAATGTCAATCTAATACCTGCCATTCTCACTGAGACCTTCTTGACCTTGACATATTGCCAATGATAGGGTAAGGGAATCATTAAATGTTGCATCGAGCTGCTATATCTTTGGATCCTCAGTCATATCTGTCCACTGGAAACTAAGGGTCTAACTTGGTACTCTGATCAGCCCATTATTGAAAAGATGGTGAAGTTAGTAATAAATTAAAAGGATGAACAACAATGGCAAGAGCAGATTCTAAGTTTTAGTAGTCTCAATTACTATTGGAGGAAGTTATGGACTACGGGCCAACACATCTTCATCAGTAAAGGAGGTCATCATTTTGTATCATTGGTAGGGCTAACTGGATGCACAAGTTATATCCTAGCCATGGTAATGAGGCAATTTGGCTCGACTCAATTCATTCCCAATATTGAAGGATTCCGTCAAACTCATTTCTATCATGAACCCAGTAGAGAAGACGAACTAAAAGCTTTGCGCAAATCTTGGGAAAAGATGATCTTGAAGGAACGGTCACCTAAAGGGCCGAGTACAATAGAAGAATATTTCCTATGGAGAAACGGAGGGACAAAAAGTATCGAGTCTCCAAACTGACGGGGTCTGGGGATAGCATATCTCACCAAGAAGTTTTTCTGAAAGAAGTTAATACCGGATTGGGTAATCCTTTTCAGAGTTCGACCACTGAGAACCAGCAACTGAAGGAATGCATAAAACAGTTAGAAGATCAATAGCAAATGTAGGAAAAGGAGGTGAAAAGACTTAGAGAGGATATGGCAGTAGGAGAGATAGAATATGAGGGACAGAAAGCCCAATGGGAAAAAGAGAAGGCTTCGCTCCAAAGCACAGTAAAGGAAAAAGAGATACAAAATGGTAAATTATGAGAAAAATTGGAGTATCATGAGATACTGGTGGAAGAATACAAGCAAGAAAACAAGAGGAGGAAGCTTGAGCTTAAGGATTCGGCACAATTAATCAAGGATATCTTAAAAGAATGTGCCAAGGAAAGAAAGGAGAAAGATGGACAAGCCACCCTTTATCAAGAATTGTGAGGGAATGTCGACCAGTTAGAAAGATGATAGCGCAGGGGAAACAAGAACTACTGCCTGAATCCGAATATGCTTTGAAGACATTCAACCCTGCAAAACAAGAAGCAAGATTGTATGAGTATCTCAAAAGATGTCATTATATTTTAAGGAGCCTTCCTGAGCCTAGGCAATAGCACAATACTATGTATGCTTTACGAATAATAAAACAGTGTTCCGAAACCTTAAAACTTATAAATGAATAGTGTAACTCCCGTGGGATTTATCCTCGTTAGAGCTATGCGAAAAGACGTATGCATCATATGAACATGTATCATAACCACGCATATGCCCCGTCATTCACGGTTGGACTATCAAATGATGCTGTTATAAAGAATAATGTAATTTACCCTTGGCAGACACCCTTTCAGGCAATTACTTACCACAGTATCCTTTGATCGGCCAAAACTTTGGTCACAATAAAATTATTTGTAGAAATAAAACTGATAATGCACTTACTACCACAGGAAACCAATATTGCTCCCAACAAAGTAAATCCGATCCAGCAACCAGTTGTACCAAGAAGAGTTTACTTAACAAGATCCCGAACAAAGAGGATAATGGAAGAGCAAGAACAAGTGCAGAACTTATAGGGGTAAGTTTCAGAATTAAGGGAACAGATCTCAGAGTTAATGAAGATGATGAGAGAAATGTCCCAAAACAAAGAAATCACTCGGCCAGCACCGGAACCAAATTTACCAGCAATTCCCTCACTTACAATAATAATTGATGCTCATGCCCAAAAGCTTCATGACTAAGCCTCAACTTCTTTCACCTTCCAAACTCCCGTTCCTGACCCAACATTTACCTTCAATCCAATATTTCCAAGTAGTGAATTACTTGTCTCTTATCACCAAGCTATCCCGAATGCAGAATTTCATCCTTCAGCACCGATCCCTTCAGTTTACCCTATAATCAATTTTCCAACTGGGGGAATGGCTCATGCAATAGGAGGAGAAAATAGAGAGAGAAAAAAATGAGAAGTTATCTACTTTAGAGGAAAAACTAAGAGCTATTGAAGGGTTAAATATGTATGGCTCAGTTGATGTGTCTTCACTGAGATTAGTGCCAGATGTAGTGGCATCAGTAAAATTTAAAGTCTTAGAATTCGACAAATACAGCGAAAGCTCCGACCCGCGCATCCATTTGGCCACATACATAGCTAAGATGTTCGCTCTTACAGAAGATGATGGACTCTTAGTACACTTCTTTCATGAAAGCCTCACAGGGGCAGCCTTACATTGGTGCATATAATTGGACAGGAGTAGATTACGCTCTTGGAAAGATTTAGTGGACAATTTCCTCAAACAATATAAGTTCAACTGTGATATTGCCCCCACACAGAAAGACCTCCAAAACCTGGTGTAGAGGGAAAGGGAGAGCTTTAAGGAGTATGCTCAAAGATGGAGAGCAAAGGCAACTGAGGTTTATCCTCCGGTGACAGACAATGAACTCTGCTCTTTGTTCATTGAGACCCTAAAAGCCCCGTATTTCAATTTGATGATTGGGAACACTTCCAATAGCTTTTTTAATGTTATTCAGATGGGGGAAAGGATTGAAGCAAATCTTCAATTGGGGAGATTACAAGAAGTAGTAGGGGAGAGTTCTGTGAAAAAGTCTACCAATTTTAGGAAAAAGAAGGAAGGGGATGTGCACTCCATTTCAAAGCAGACTCAACTACCGCCACAAAATAATTTTCGCCCGTACCCTCCAGCCCAAAGTCCATACCCTCCAGCCCAAAACTCAATGGTACCAAACATTCCTCCTCCATTCTCGAATTATCCTCGTCCTCAATATCCTCCCCAAGTTGCCTACAATCCCAGACCATCTGACCAAAATGCTCATTTCAGACCCCTTCTACTCAACCTGGTCCAAGACCATCAAGGAATTTTGATTTGCCATTACCACTCCCACTCAGTGAAATTTACCATTACTTTTTGGGTATTAATTAGATAGTGCCCATCCCACTAGACCCCGTCCAGCTGTCATATCCCAGGTGGTATGATCCCAGTGCTAGATGTGAATATCATAGCGGGGCTGTAGGACATTCAATAGATAACTATGGAGCCCTTCGAGGAAGGATATAATCCTTGATTAGGAATGGGTGGTTGAAGAATGAAGGGAATGGCTCTGCTCTTAATGTCACTTCAAACCCATTACCCATCATGATATGGGAAAAGGGAGCAGTGAGTGTGATAGAATCCCTGGATGAGAACTTGATTACGGAAGTGGATCAGTTAACCTCGTACTTCGATGAGATTCTCATAATGGAAGTGCTGGAAGGGTACATACATCCACATGGGCTTGACTCTGGAAATGATTGGTCAGGCTTAGAATGCCCTTATCATGATGGTGCAGCCAATCACGAGTTACAGAATTGTGATGAATTCAAGGAGGAAATTCAGAGGATGATATCACTGAAAATCTTGAGGTGTCAATTAAAGTCAAAAGAAGAAAAGGAAGTGAACACTGCCATCTATGGCAAAGACATCTTAAGATCTACTCCAAAAATGGTTTTTTCTATTCCCACCACATCAACACTGCCAACACCACCCCTAACAGTCATATGTATCCCACCACAGCTGCCAGTTACCAATACCCATGTTGTGCCTTGGAATTATAATTTTCAAGTTTTTACACAGAGTGCATCTAGCAGTACTTCCATTCTTACCCTCAACCATACCTACACTCAACCCATCACCACCCCTAAACCATGTTTCACCCCTCATGCTCACTTCAAAATGACCTATATGGGCCCCTTCAATGGCTCTGCTCTCCAATTCACATCAAAACCTTCCCTAACAAATGACTCACCCCTTGTAACACCCTCCCGATAACCACTCCGTACATCCTACTGTTCCGGTGACCGGTGTTGGCCCGGACAGCTAGAATGTCCGGAAAAATATTTAAACTAAAGTCAGGAACCATAATTAACTCAAATATTAATAAGAAAAATTTAGTAAAAATTTTAGGAATAAAATACAACCGAGTTAATCGCGCAGTTGACCAATCGATGGGTAACCAGAGGGAAGTTGCGGTTCTCGCAACGAGGAGCCCTAGACCCGGGAGAAAAATTATAAAATAATTTTTGGGATTCCAGAGAAGGGTTATTGAGGTTCCCATGGCATTCGAATGCCAAGAAAATACCTAGAAAAAATTTTCAATCGGTACAGACAATTTTGACCCGTTAAGCCAAACGGAGGGCATTTTGGTCATTTCGCCTTCAGAGGTGATTTTTGGCTGACTTGTCCAGTTGAGTAAATAATTATTATGACATAAAATATGAATTAATATTTATGAGAAAGTGATTAAAAATGATTGAAAGAAACAAAGAAAAAAAAAAAAAGAAAAGAAATAAGATTTATATATATGATGTCTTGATGACCTCAATTAAAAATTTCTAAACCAATGGGGGATTAACAAATTTTACTAAGGCATAAGAGGGATATAAAATAAGACCAAATTAAAAAAAAAAAACTTACATCTTCTTCTTCAACTCCTATGGCCGAAACCCTTCCCATACCCTTTCCTCCATTGATTCTCAAATTTAGCTTTAAATCTTCCAACATCCAACCTTAAAACCTTAAGTTACCTTCACAAAAATTAATCTACACATCTTAAGCAAGCTCTAGGCAGCCACAAAGAGGAGAAAATCTAGAGTTTCACAATCTCAATAAGTTGAGCAAAGAGGTTAGTGCTACACTTTCATTCTCCTTCTTTTAAATCTTAGTTAGAACATCATTTTGAGCTAAGAAATTTTAAGAAATTGAAGTAAATTATATGTGTCATGGTACCTTCAATTTTCAGCAGCCCTATGAAAGTATGAGGTTGATTGTTTTAATAAATTTAGAGTGGCTAGAAATAATGGTTAAGGTATTAATATACATGGACATTAAACTAAGTATGCTAAATAAGGTTATGAGTAAATTGATTTGGATATTAGGGTTTGGAAAGGTGAAAATGTGACTTGGTTTATTAAACTGTTAAAGAACAATCTAATGGTCAATAAGTGACCATTTGAGGTATGTTGAACACAATTTGGACTGAAAAATGGTATGGCAAAGGCAAGGTATAAACTGCCCTAGGATAGCAGCATAGGGACTGAAAATTCAGTCCCTTTGCACTGCCATAACTTGGGCTGTGTTAGTCCAATTGAAGTTTGGCCAATTGGACATGAAACTAGGCTTATAATGACACATTTTTGCTGAAGAAACCATGCCCAAAAGACCAAAGCAAGAGGACCAAAACTTGGCCCCAATCCGGATACCCTGCAGTTGGTTCTGCAGAATTGACCAAATGAACAGTAACTGTTCATTTGGCCATAACTCACTGTAGATTTGGTCAATTGACCTGAAATTTTTACAGCAACAATTTAAGACATAGAAAAACAACTTTCATGAAGGAACCTACCCCAAATTATGGCCAGAACCTAACCCATATGGCTATGGCAGTCACTATTCATGCTACTGTAGATATGGTATTTTCTGCAGAATGCAAATCCGGCCAGCCTGGGTTTTTGGGTCATATCTGGAGCTACAAAACTCCAAATGGAGTGATTCAAAAAAGGAAATTCAACTAGACAAAATAAGGAACAACTTTTATGTTTTACATTTCTTCAAATTCCCACAGTAACAATGTCCAATGGAACAGTGAAGTTGACTCACCAAAACTGAAAATTCTGCTTGTGTTGAGTTACACTTTGAAATGGTATTAACACTTAATGCCAACAAGTTTTAAACACCAAATGTGGTATGTTGGGAGTGCCAAAGTCAATGTACACATTTTTATTCTAAAAGTCAACATTTTTGTTGACCAATGATGAATAGTGACACTAAAAATTTGAAATTCACAAATTGAAGAATTTAAAAGTTTCAAATGCCCTAGTATACCTAACAAGATTGGTTTGGATAGTTTGGCATGCCAATAGGGTTCAGTTAGCAGTACTGCACATGGTAATATGCCATTCCGTGATTTCATGGCTTTTAGCCATTCTGACTTTGCATTGAGACTTGGCCTTGTGCCTGAGATTATTTACAGCTTGGTAGCTGTTCTGTTGCACACCGGGTGATGCATATGCGACCGATGGTGTGACGGCCCGAGGTACTAGATACCCAGTGCCAGTTTACCCGTTATCCAGTCCAGTCGTCTAGTGTAGGTTACTTGGGCAACCAAATGAATGAAAATGAGCAATGTAGAAGAAATAAATGAATGGATATACAAATACATGACAAACAAAACCCGTACATGCAATACATATTTATATTTGTTATTTCTTGTTATTTTATTATTGCACCACTAAGCATTATTGCTTAGCGTTGCTTTTGCCACGCGTAGGTACTGGAGATCCTAATCGTGAGCCCAGTAGACCACAGACTGGGTGAGTTCATCCTGTAGATCTGCACAGTGTCCGTGTCACCTCACTACCTGCAGTGCATTGGTAGGGCACTAGGTGTCATTTTGTCATTTTGATATTTTGTAGCAGATTTTTACTTTTCATATGTATTTGAACTCATGTAATATATTTTGATGTCCATGTAAATAATGAAAGTTATGACTATGAATGCAAAATTTGAGCATGTATTTATCGCTTGTATATGAGAAATGGATGTTTGTGATATGAAAAGATTATTGAGAATTTGCTATTGAGAAATATTGTTGAGATTTTGGATATTGGAGTTTGAGATGATGGAATAAAAATATTGGAATTGTTTTTAACAGGTTCCGAAGAACGGTTTTCTCCATTTTTAGCCGGTACTCCGCCGGACTTTCTTTAAAATTTTCGGAACCTTAAATGAATAATACTTTTGATAAATGGTTTAAATAAATTGTATTTCATAAATTATATGCAAAAGCATTGTATAAATTAATTGAGGAATATTAGAGTGTGCCGGTACACCGTGTGGCATTACTTACTCGGGTATACTGTACACGGGTAAGGGGTGTCACATTTAGTGGTATCAGAGCATGGTTTAGGTGTTTCTGGGCCTAGATTGAGTCCATACCATGCATTGCATTTGTAAGAGTCGAGGTGACACTAACGCAGATCTGTTTATCTTTCTTATTTTGAATAGGATATGGATCCTTCATCTCAGAGAGCCGTTGAGGAGGAAGTGGAGAGTCATGCTCCACCTGCAGCAGCTGAGACTGGGGGCATGAGAGAATCTGCTCCGCCAGCTCAAGCAGAGCCTGCTCAGCCTCCACAGGCCATGTTCCAACAAATGGCCGACTTCTTTAGACAAATGGCCGGGGTAATGCCAGTAGCACCACCACCACCACCACCACCACCAGCTCCACAGCAGAAATCACACCTGGAAAGGCTAAGGAAGTTTGGAGCTGTGGACTTCTATGGCAAGAGAGAAGATGACTGCATTGCGGTAGAATTGGTTGAGCAGGCAGGCAGAGTACTAAAACAACTCCACTTGCACTCCAGAGCAAAACACGAAGTCGCCATCTCTTTCTTGCAAGATGATGCATATGAGTGGTGGGACACCGTGTCAGATGAAGTGCAGCGGAAGTCAGTAACTTGGGACTTCTTTCTCTCTGAGTTCAAGAAGAAATATGTGGGTACTGTATACCTGGAAGAGAGAAGAAGAGAATTTATTAACCTGAGGCAGAGACAGCTGTTAGTGGCCGAATATGAGAAGGAGTTTGTTCGATTAAGCCGTTATGGAAGGGAGATAGTCCCTAATGAAGCTGAAAGGTGCAAGAGATTTGAAGAGGGACTAAATGAAAACATCAAGATCCAGCTCACTGCCTTGGGAATCATAGAATTTACCAAGTTAGTGGAAGCTGCAATAAAGGTGGAAAAAGTAAGAATTAGTGAACAGACCAGAAGGGATAGACAGCAGAAGAGGGGACCAGGTCAGTCTAGTTCCGCTCCTGGATTTGGGAAGAAGTTTAAGGGTCCTCCTGCACAGAGTTCAGCTCAGCCACAGGGTCAGGGTCAGTCTCAGGGGCCCAGGCCACAGTTCACCCCTAGGAGAGGTCAGTCCACACCATCAGTGGGCAGCTCTCCAGGGATGAGGTTCAGGGGACCAGCCCCAACATCTTCTGCATGTCCGCATTGCCTGAAATGGCACAAGGGGGAATGTTGGAGAGTAACTGGTGCTTGCTTGAGGTTTGGGTCAACAGAGCATCAGTTGAAGAACTGTCCACGCAGAACTACTACAGCTGCTCCAACACAAGCAGACAGACCTGCTCCTGAACCACCAAGGGGTAGAAGGTCGGGTAAATCCGAAGCTGTGGGACCATCTCAGAGGCCTACATCTGAGCCAGCAGAGAGGCTAGATAACAGACCACCTGCCAGAAATTATGCCCTGAGAGCTCAGGAGGAGCAAGATGCCCCGGACGTCATCAGGGGTACGTTCTCCCTCTACACTACACCTGTGCATGCATTGGTGGATCCAGGATCCACTCATTCATACATCTGCATCAATCTACCTGTAGAAAGGGGGATACTGGTAGGGGAGAGTGACCAAGACATTCTGGTCACTAATCCATTGGGTCACAGTGTGGTAGTGAACAAGGTATACAAGGGTTGCCCTTTAAGGATTCAGGGGTATGAATTCTTGGCAGACTTGATTGAGTTGCCTTTCCATGAGTTTGATGTGATTTTGGGAATGGACTGGTTGTCACGTCATCAAGCAATAGTTGATTGCAAACTGAAGAGGATTTCTCTAAAAACTCCGGAGGGTAATGAAATTACAGTTGTGGGTGAAAGGACAGATTTCTTGTCTAATGTCATCTCACCCATCACAAGAAGAATGATGAGAAAGGTCGTGAAGCCTACCTAGCACATGTGGTGGATACTAGGCAGGCTAAGCCAAACTTGAGTGACATACCCACAGTGAGAGACTTCCCAGAAGTATTTCCTGAAGAGTTGCCTGGTTTGCCACCAGAAAGGGAAGTCGAATTTGCTATTGAGACACTGCCGGGTACAGCACCCATTTCCATTGCTCCTTATAGGATGGCACCCATCGAATTGAGGAGTTGAAAACTCGATTGCAAGAGTTGCTGGATAAGGGGTTCATACGCCCAAATGTGTCACCATGGGGAGCTCGGTCGCTTGTGAAAAAGAAGGATGGGACTTTGAGGCTATGTATTGATTACCGCGGTTGAATAAAGTGACCGTGAAGAACAAATATCCGTTGCCTAGAATTGATGATCTGTTTGATCGGTTGAAGGAGCAGGAGTATTTTCTAAGATTGATCTCGCATCGTGGTATCATCACCGAGGGTGAAGGATGTAGATGTGCCAAAGATCGCATTCAGACCCGGTATGGGCATTATGAGTTCTTAGTGATGCCCTTTGGCCTAACAAATGCACCAGCGGCATTCATGGACCTTATGAACCGTATCTTCCATCCATACCTGGATCGGTTCGTAGTGGTTTTTATTGATGATATTCTGGTGTACTCCAAGACTAGGGAAGAACATGATGAACATTTGAGGATTGTTCTGCAAACCCATGAGAAAAGAAGGCAGTATGCTAAGTTGTCCAAGTGTGACTTTTGGTGAATGAGATTGCATTCCTTGGACACATAGTGTCACCGATGGGATTAGGTGGATCCCAAGAAAATAGAAGCAGTGATGGAATGGAAGCCTCCCAGGAATACAACTGAGGTCAGAAGCTTCTTGGGGCTAGCTGGGTATTACAGAAGATTTGTGAAGAGATTTTCCCTAATAGCTGCTCCAATGACCAAGTTGTTACACAAGAATGTCAGATTTGACTGGAATGACAAGTGTCAGACCAGTTTTGAGAAATTGAAGGCTATGTTGACAGAGGCACCAGTGTTAACAGCACAAAGTGTCCTAAAGGACTTTGTGGTCTATAGTGATGCCTCACATAATGGGTTAGGGTGTGTATTGATGCAAGAGGGGAAAGTGATCGCCTATGCTTCCAGCATACCTAAGGCCACATGAACAGAACTACCCTACCCATGATCTAGAGCTTGCAGCAATTATCTTCGCATTGAAGATATGGAGGCATTACTTGTATGGTGAAAAGTGCTACATTTACACAGACCACAAAAGCCTGAAATATTTGCCAACCCAGAAGGAGCTCAACCTTAGACAGAGGCGATGGATTGAGTTCCTAAAGGATTATGACTGTGTAATTGACTACCATCCTGGGAAGGCAAATGTAGTTGCTGATGCTTTGAGCAGAAAATCCATGACAGCTTTGAGATCATTGAATGCCCGTCTATCTTTGGTTCGAGATGGAGCTATTTTGGTTGAGTTGCAAGTGAGGCCAAACCTGCTACAGCAGATACTGGATGGGCAAAAGGCAGTTGAGAAGTTAATGGCTATTATGAGCAAGATCTCAGAGGGAAAAGCAACTGACTATGAGGTGAACAGATGGGTGTCTGTACTACAAAGGAAGACTGTGTGTACCAAATGATGGGGAATTGTAGACCAGTATTCTAAAAGAGGCACACACCAGTGTGTATCTATGCACCCAGGAAGTACAAAGATGTATCATGATCTGAAGCTTCAGTATTGGGGGCCTGGTATGAAGAAGGACATAGCTGATTATGTGACTAAATGCTTGACATGTCAGCAAGTCAAGGCAGAACATCAAGTTCCATCAGGTTTGCTACAGCCTATACGCATACCTGAATGGAAATGGGATCGGGTCACCATGGATTTTGTAAGTGGCCTACCTCTCACCCGGAAGAAGCATGATGCAGCATGGGTGATAGTTGATAGATTGACAAAGTCAAGACACTTTCTCGCCGATTAGACCGACTACTCACTAGAGAGGTTAGCGATTGTATATCGCTGAGATAGTTAGACGCATGGAATTCCACTTTCCATCATATCCGATCGAGACCCAAGATTTACATCGAGATTTTGGAAGAAGTTGCATGAATCCTTGGGTACACAACTCCATTTCAAAGACTTTCCATCCTCGACGGATGGGCAATCCAAAGAGTAATCCTGTAAACAATCAACCAATTGAATTAATACAAATATTGAACTGAAATGATAACAATAACATGAAATATATGTCAGGTCCTTGAGGATATGCTGAGGAGTTGTGTCATTGAGTTTGAGGGAAGTTGGGATAGATACCTCCCACTGGCAGAGTTTGCATACAATAATAGCTACCAAGCTAGCATCCAAATGGCCCCATATGAAGCACTGTATGGGAGAAAATGTAGAACTCAGCAGTCTTTGGACTGAATTGGGCGAAGACAAATCGGTAGGGCTGCACAGTGAAACAGTGAGGAGAAGGTGAAATCAATCAAAGCCAACTTAAAGGTTGCCTCGCATGCATGTAAATCTTATGCCGACCTGAAGAGGAAAGAAATAGAATATGGGGTTGGCGACAAAGTGTTCCTCAAGGTGTCACCATGGAGGAAAGTATTGAGGTTTGGAAGGAAAGGTAAGTTAAGCCCTAGGTTCATTGGCCCATATGAAGTCATTGAACGTGTGGGTCCAGTGGCCTATAGGCTAGCTTTACCACCAGAGCTGGACAAGATCCACAATGTGTTCCATGTATCCATGCTCAGAAGATACCGCTCAGATCCTTCACATGTCATCTCCAGAGAAGAAATTGAAATACAGCCGGATTTGACATACGAAGAAGAACCTATACGAATCTTGGCTCGGGAAGTGAAAGAGTTGAGAAATAAGCAAATTCCATTGGTGAAAGTGCTATGGAGGCACCACAACACCGAGGAGGCAACTTGGGAAAGTGAAGAGACGATGAGGCAACAGTTCCCTCAACTGTTTGCATCAGGTAAATTTCGAGGACGAAATTTAAATTAGAGGGGAAGAGTTGTAACACCCTCCCGGTAACCACTCCGTACATCCTACTGCTCCTTGATCGGTCGGCCCGGACAGCTAGAATGTCCGGAAAAATATTTAAACTAAAGTCAGGAACCATAATTAATTCAAATATTAATAAGAAAAATTTAGTAAAAATTTTAGGAATAAAATACAACCGAGTTAAACGAGCCGGTGCCCAAGCGATGGGTAACCAGAGGGAAGTTGCGGTTCTAGCAACGAGGAGCCCTAGACCCGGGAGAAAAATTATAAAATAATTTTTGGGACTCCAGAGAAGGGTTATTGAGGTTCCCATGGCATTAGAATGCCAAGAAAATACCTAAAAAAATTTTTCAATCGGTACAGACAATTTTGACCCGTTAAGCCAAACGGAGGGCATTTTGGTCATTTCGCCTTCAGAGGTGATTTTTGGCCGACTTGTCCAATTGAGTAAATAATTATTATGACATAAAATATGAATTAATATTTATGAGAAAGTGATTAAAAATGATTGAAAGAAACAAAGAAAAAAAAAAAAAGAAAAGAAATAAGATTTATATATATGATGTCTTGATGACTTCAATTAAAAATTTCTAAACCAATGGGGGATTAACAAATTTTACTAAGGCATAAGAGGGATATAAAATAAGACCAAATTAAAAAAAAAAAAAACTTACATCTTCTTCTTCAACTCCTATGGCCGAAACCCTTCCCATACCCTTTCCTTCATTGATTCTCAAATTTAGCTTTAAATCTTCCAACATCCAACCTTAAAACCTTAAGTTACCTTCAAAAAAATTAATCTACACATCTTAAGCAAGCTCTAGGCAGCCACAAAGAGGAGAAAATCTAGAGTTTCACAATCTCAATAAGTTGAGCAAAGAGGTTAGTGCTACACTTTCATTCTCCTTCTTTTAAATCTTAGTTAGAACATCATTTTGAGCTAAGAAATTTTAAGAAATTGAAGTAAATTATATGTGTCATGGTACCTTCAATTTTCAGCAGCCCTATGAAAGTATGAGGTTGATTGTTTTAATAAATTTAGAGTGGCTAGAAATAATGGTTAAGGTATTAATATACATGGACATTAAACTAAGTATGCTAATTAAGGTTATGAGTAAATTGATTTGGATATTAGGGTTTGGAAAGGTGAAAATGTGACTTGGTTTATTAAACTGTTAAAGAACAATCTAATGGTCAATAAGTGACCATTTGAGGTATGTTGAACACAATTTGGACTGAAAAATGGTATGGCAAAGGCAAGGTATAAACTGCCCTAGGACAGCAGCATAGGGACTGAAAATTCAGTCCCTTTGCACTGCCATAACTTGGGCTGTGTTAGTCCAATTGAAGTTTGGCCAATTGGACATGAAACTAGGCTTATAATGGCACATTTTTGCTGAAGAAACCATGCCCAAAAGACCAAAGCAAGAGGACCAAAACTTGGCCCCAATCCGGATACCCTGCAGCTGGTTCTGCAGAATTGACCAAATGAACAGTAACTGTTCATTTGGCCATAACTCACTGTAGATTTGGTCAATTGACCTGAAATTTTTACAGAAACAAGTTAAGACATAGACAAACAACTTTTATGAAGGAACCTACCCCAAATTATGGCCAGAACCTAACCCAAATGGCTATGGAAGTCACTATTCATGCTACTGTAGATATGGTATTTTCTGCAGAATGCAAATCCGGCCAGCCTGGGTTTTTGGGTCATATCTGGAGCTACAAAACTCCAAATGGAGTGATTCAAAAAAGGAAATTCAACTAGACAAAATAAGGAACAACTTTTATGTTTTACATTTCTTCAAATTCCCACAGTAACAATGTCCAATGGAACAGTGAAGTTGACTCACCAAAACTGAAAATTCTGCTTGTGTTGAGTTACACTTTGAAATGGTATTAACACTTAATGCCAACAAGTTTTAAACACCAAATGTGGTATGTTGGGAGTGTCAAAGTCAATGTACACATTTTTATTCTAAAAGTCAACATTTTTGTTGACCAATGATGAATAGTGACACTAAAAATTTGAAATTCACAAATTGAAGAATTTAAAAGTTTCAAATGCCCTAGTATACCTAACAAGATTGGTTTGGATAGTTTGGCATGCCAATAGGGTTCGATTAGCGATCGCACATGGCAATATGCCATTCGTGATTTCATGGCTTTTAGCCATTCGACTTTACATTGAGACTTGGCCTTGTGCACGAGATTATTTACTGACTTGGTAGTCGCTCATTGCACACCGGGTGATGCATATGCGACCGATGGTGTGACGGCCGAGGTACTAGATACCCAGTGCGGTTACGTTATCGATCCGATCGTCTAGTGTAGGTTACTTGGGCAACCAAATGAATGAAAATGAGCAATGTAGAAGAAATAAATGAATGGATATACAAATACATGACAAATAAAACCTGTACATGCAATACATATTTATATCTGTTATTTCTTGTTATTTTATTATTGCACCACTAAGCATTATTGCTTAGCACGTTGCTTTTGCCACGCGTAGGTACTGGAGATCCTGATCGTGAGCCCAGTAGACCACAGACTGGGTGAGTTCATCCTGTAGATCTGCACAGTGTCCGTGTCACCTCACTACCTGCAGTGCATTGGTAGGGCACTAGGTGTCATTTTGTCATTATGATATTTTGTAGCAGATTTTTACTTTTCATATATATTTGAACTCATGTAATATATTTTGATGTCCATGTAAATAATGAAAGTTATGACTATGAATGCAAAATTTGAGCATGTATTTATCGCTTGTATATGAGAAATGGATGTTTGTGAAATGAAAAGATTATTGAGAATTTTCTATTGAGAAATATTGTTGAGATTTTGGATATTGGAGTTTGAGATGATGGAATAAAAATATTGGAAGTGTTTTTAACTGGTTCCGAAGAACGGTTTTCTCCATTTTTAGCCGGTACTCCGCCGGACTTTCTTTAAAATTTTTGGAACCTTAAATGAATAATACTTTTGATAAATAGTTTAAATAAATTGTATTTCATAAATTATATGCAAAAGCATTGTATAAATTAATTGAGGAATATTAGAGTGTGCCGGTACACCGTGTGGCATTACTTACTCGGGTATACTGTACACGGGTAAGGGGTGTCACACCCCTACCAGATCAAGAAGTAGAATTTTTACTAGAAGTGGGAGGTGTTACGACACTGATGAAAAGAAAAGTAAAGGGAAAGCAGAAACAGGGGAGTCACCTGAGAATGGGGAAAAGGTGGGGAAAGTAGTAGAGAGGGGAGAATCCAGTGAAATAAAAGAAAAAATGAACTATTATTGCAAATCATGAAGCAGAGTGAGTATGACGTGATTGAACAATTAAAAAAGACACCTGCTCGAATCTCCTTGCTGTTATTAATACTGAGCTCAAAAGTGCATCGCCATGCCTTACGGAAGGTTCTAGACCAGGCCTTTGTAACTCCTGACATCACACTGGGGCAATTCAAAAAGATAGTTAGACAAATTTAGGCGTCCAAGTTTATCACTTTCTTAGAAGACGAAATAGACCCGGCTGGGTTAAAGCACACCAAAGCTCTGCATGTAACAGTTAAGTGTAAAGGATGTTTGGTTGCTAAAGTTCTAATTGATAATGGCTCAGCACTCAATGTCTTACCTAACACAACTCTGGCAAGACTCCCAGTAGACCCATCTGGAGTAAACCAAAGTTCCATGATTGTAAGGGCATTTGATGGCATAAAGAGAAACATGTTAAGAGACATTGACTTGCCACTTCAAATTGGGGCATGTACTTTCAATGTTACATTCAAGGTAATGGATATTGAACTAGCAGACACTATGCTGATAGGAAAGCCCTGGATTCATTCAACAAATGCGGTGCCTTAAACTCTGCACTAGAGGATCAAATATGTCATGAATGGAAAAATCATCACGGTGAGAGGAGAAGAAGTTATGCTAGTCACTAAGCCGTAGTCAGTCCCTTATGTGGAAACAACTGAACGATCCCTAGAAAGCTCATTTCAAGTATTAGAGTTGCAAGGAACTGCCTTGGAGGACGGGGGAGCTGCAGCCATGGTTGCAAAAGTGATGTTGAAAAATGGCTATGAAAAGGGCAAGGGATTAGGTGCCACCTTCAAGGAATTGTCGAACCCGTGTCAGCGGCTCAGAGAAACGGTCACTCAGGGTTGGGATATGATGAAGATGTTTTGACTGATAGAAGGTTCTAGATGAGGAACATACTCAGGGATCAGAGATTTAACAGATCTCTCAAAATGAGGAAAAGCGTTTCGAAAATCTCAGACATTTTTACCAGACCAATCATTGAGAACTTAGAAGAAGAGGATGGAGAATCTCCTTCAGAGTTATCAATCAATGTCCTGCACCTGGATTTCATGTCCCAAATACTAATATCACCAACCACTGAGGAACAAGAGCTCGACAATTGGGAAGCTGTGGATATCCCTATGCTTTATTTCGAGTAAAGTATATTTTATACCAACACTTGATTACTTTGTCCATGGTGCCAAGTGTAACTTTATAAATGGACCTCTTCTTATGATTAAACAATTAACAAATTAATAACGCATTTTCCCAAGCTCTGTGTCCAATATTTTCTTTTAAAAGTTCATTGTTAAAATCCAATCTTTAATATAATCCATTTTCATTTCTTTAGGACCATTGACCAAACTAGCCATAATAATCCAATTAACTCTGAAATCCCTTATGTTAACTTTGAAAGTCCCATAATTGCCATTGACATAAGTGATCCTGAAGAAGAGCCTGTGAAAGAGCAGGGAGAAGCAGATAAACCCACTTTAGTACCTTGTGGAGATGAAATGAGTACCTTAAATTTGGGTACAGAGGAAAATAAAAGGGAACTCATAATCGTGAATAATGAAAAATTAGAAGACATGATTCAATTGCTAAAGGAATTCATCGATATGTTCGCTTGGGCCTATGATGATATGCCAGGACTAGACCCTCAGATAGTCACGCATAATATTCCTTTGATTTCTGGAACAGTCCCAGTTAAACAAAAATTGAGGAGAATGAATCCTGACACACTACTCAAGGTTAAGGATGAAGTAAAAAAGCAATACGATGCTAGATTCCTAAAAGTGGTAAAATACCCAGAATGGGTAGCTAATGTTGTCCCTGTAATGAAGAAAGATGGCAGGGTAAGGGTATGTGTTGACTACAGGGATCTCAATAAGGCAAGTTTGAAAGATGATTTCCCTCTCCCACATATAAATGTACTGGTAGACAATGCTGTAGGATTGGGGAGATGCTCATGTATTAACGGAGCCTCAGGGTATAATCTGATCTTGATGGACAATGACGACAAAGAAAAGATTGCCTTTATCACCCAGTGGGGAGTCTTTTGTTACCGGATGATGCCCTTTGGGCTAAAGAATTCAGGGGCTACTTACCAACGTGCCATGGTCACATTATTCCATGCATGATGCACAAAGAAGTAGAAGTTTATGTGGATGACATGATCATTAAATCCAGAGGGATCGAAAGCCATGTACGGGTATTAAGAAAAGTATTCGAAAGGCTCAAAAAATATCAGCTGAACCTGAACCCCGCTAAATGTGTGTTTGGGGCAAGATTAGGAAAGCTATTGGGATTTATAGTAAGTGAGAAAGGAATAGAGGTGGATCCAGACAAAATTTGAGCCATCCAAGAGATGCCTTCCCCAAAGACGGAAAGGGATATGTGTAGTTTCTTAGGAAAGTTGAACTACATTTCAAGATTTATCTCTAATCTCACCACCAAGGCTAAACCCATTTTCATGTTATTTAAGAAGAATAATACCGCCAAGTGGGATCAAGCTTATCAAGAGCTTTTGAAAGGAATAAGCAGTACTTTTCAAATCCGCCAATAATGATTCCTCTGGTGATAGGTAGGCCATTAATTCTGTACATGGCAGTTTAGCAAAGCTCGATGGGTTATGTTCAGGGACAACATGATGACACTAGGAGGAAAGAAAGGGCCATTTACTATTTGAGCAAGAAATTCAATGACTGCAAGTCGAGATACTCATTCCTGGAAAAAACCTATTGTGCGTTGGCTTGGACAGCGAATCGGCTCAAACATTACATGTTGAATCATAAAACATAGCTCATCTCCAGAATGGATCCAGTTAAGTATGTATTTGAAAGCCCTTTTATACCTGGGAGATTAACAAAATGGCAGGTCATACTTTCTTAATATGACATAGTCTATACAACAAGAAAGGTAGTAAAAGGGAGTGTGATAGCTGATTTCCTGGCTGAAAACCCAATCAATGATTACAAAGCCTTAGATTTTGAATTCCCAGACGAATATATTAAGGCAGTGGGCAATGATGTTGAGGGTCCAAATGATGTATGGGAAATTTATTTTGATGGAGCTGTCAATTTAACCGGTAATGGGATTGGAGCAGTACTTATTGCCCTAGATGGGAAACATTTCCCAATTACTATTAAGTTGAGGTTCAGCTGCACAAACAACGTAGCAGAGTATGAAGCATGCGTGAGTGGATTACAGGCTGCCATTGAAATGAAGATAAAGAAATTAGAAGTGTATGGGGATTCAGCTCTGATCGTTTACCAAGTCAAAGGGGAATGGCAAACTAAAGACTCGAACCTGATCCCGTATCAAAAATATCTCCTTGAACTAATTAAGGAATTTGAAGAGATTTCTTTCACTCACTTGAGCCGGGATAAGAACCAATTTGCTGATGCCTTAGCTACTTTAGCTGTGATGACTCAGATGGAGGAAGGGCAAATAACACTGTTATTTCAAATCAAAGCAAGAAGTAGCTTATTGCTTTATGATCGAAGAAGAAATAGATGGCAAACCCTGGTATCATGATGTCCAGGTTTACATCAAAAATAGGGAGTATCCTCCTGGGGCAAGTGGAAATGAGAGGAGAATGATAAGAAGATTAGCAGTGGGATACTTCCCTAGTGGAGAAATCTTGTATAAGAGAAGCTTCAATAGTGAGTTGTTGAGATGCGTAAATGCCAAAGAAGCAAGGAGAATTCTATTTGAAACCCATGAAGGGAACTGCGCTACTCATAGCAATGTGTATATGATGGCAAAGCAGATCATAAGGCAAGGTTACTTCTGTACCACTTTGGAAAAGGATTGCATTGAGTACTTCCGGAGGTGTCACAAATGCCAAATTTATGCTAATAAGGTAAATGTCCCCGCTGATCAGCTCTACAATCCTGTCTCACTATGGCCTTTTGCAATGTGGGTATCAATGTAATTGGTCCGATTAATCCAAAAGCGTCCAATGGACACAGATTCATTTTAGTGGCCATCGACTAATTTACTAAATGGGTTAAAGCTACTTCATATTCTGACATCACTCAAAACACCTTTCTGAAATTCTTTAAGAATAATATTATCTGCCGGTATGGTCTTCCTAGAGAGATTGTCACTGATGATGCCAAGAATCTAAATGGTCCAAAGATTCAGAAGTTGTGTGATCAGTACAAGATACGGCATCTCAATTCATTGCCATATCGACCCCAGATGAATGGAGCTGTAGAAGCTGCCAATAAAAATCTCAAGCGGATAATCAGAAAAATGACAGTCACTTATAAAGATTGGCATGATATGCTTCCCTTTGCCCTTCATGCTTATCGAACTACGATACGAACATCGACCAGGGCAACTCCATATTCGCTGGTTTACGGGATGAAAGTTGTTTTGCCAATAGAGGTGGAGATTCCTTCTTTAAGGGTTTTAAAAGAGGCAGAACTAGATGAGACAGAATGGGTTCAATCAAGGTTAGATCAGCTGAATTTGATAGATGAGAAAAGATTGACAGCAGTATGCCACGGGCAGTTGTACCAAAGAAGAATGGCTAGAGTATTCGATAAGAACGTACGCCCACACGAATTCCAATCAAGAGATCTAGTTTTAAAGAAGATCCTCCCGAATCAAAGTGATTCCCGGGGCAAGTGGTTACCAACTTACGAAGGGCCTTATGTGGTTAAAAAAAGCATTTTCTGACAGTGCACTCATCTTAACTCACATGGATGGAGAAGAATTGCCAAGGCCAGTGAATGCAGATGCTATAAAAAGATATTATGCATAAAAAAATAAAAAAGTAGGAGCGAAAACCCAAAAGGGCGCTCCTAGCAAAATGAGGGAAAGGAGGCAAAAACCTGAAAGGGAGCTTTCTGTAAAATGAGAGAAGGGTGAAAATCCGAAAGGACTCCCCGAAAAAGAGAGTAAAAAAAAAAAGCTAGGAGTGAAAACCTGAAAGGGTGCTTCTAGTTGAAGACGGTGAAGAAACATGGATGATCCCGAGATCAAGGGACAGTAAAATACACACACAGTAGGTTTTTTCAAAAGATCACTTGAAATGATGGCAGTTGAGGGACTTCAAAGTTAACTGAGGACGTTTATGAGATTTATTTCTGTACTCTTAGCCATAAAATTGTACCTTTGTTCTTTTTAATGATTATCTTGTTATGCCATGAATAAATTTGCGCATATCTCATCTACCTTGGTTTATGCGCTATTAATTTGTTGAAAGCTTTCTTATAAGATGAGAATCTAAACATAGGTAACTTCATATACTTTATTTTAAGATTAACAGGAGGGCAAATAATCATCAGACAACTAGTGCATCTAAGAAGTGAAAACCTACAAGGACGCTTCCTGCAAAGCAAGCAAAGGGTCAAAAAAAAAAGAAAAGAAAGAAGTAAGAGTGAAAACCTGAAAGGGTGCTCCTAGCAAAATGACAAAGCGAAAACCCAAAAGGGCGCTTTCTGCAAAATGAGCGAAGGGTGAAAATCCAAAAGGATGCCCCAGAAAAGTGAGTAAAAAGAAAAAAAAAAAAAGGAGTGAAAACCCAAAAGGGCACTTCTAGTTAGAAATGGTAAAAAGTAAGGAAAGAGCCAAAAGGGTGCTGGAGAAAATCATGGGCTAAGCCTCGAAACTCATTCTGGCCTTTTCCATTAATCATTTATCTTCGAGATCTTGTTAAGTAAACTTTGTCTGGAATGACACCCTGCATCAGATTTGCTTTATGAGTATTTAAGGTATGTACACAAAGCTTATTTACAATAGTTGGTTAAGTCAGTTTCAAGTTGATTTTAATTTTTAGCATTTAATTTCCTATTACCAACCTCTGAGTTCAAGATCCAAGTTGATTTTAATTTTCAGCACTTTAATTTCCTGTTATCAACCTTTGGATTCAAGATCCAAGTTGATTTTAATTTTTAGCATTTAATTTCCTGTTACCAATCTCTGGGTTCAAGATCCAAGTTGATTTTAATTTTCAGCATTTAATTTCCTGTTATCAACCTCTGGATTCAAGATTTAAGTTGATTTTAATTTTGAGTACTTTAATTTCTTGTTATCAACATCTGGATTCAAGATCCAAGTTGATTTCAATTTTCAGCCCTTTAATTTGATCTAAGTTGATTTTAATTTTTAGCATTTAATTTCTTGTTATCAACCTCTGGATTTAAGATCCAAGTTAATTTTAATTTTCAGCACTTTAATTTCCTGTTATCAACCTCTGGATTCAAGATCCAAGTTGATTTTAATTTTCAGCATTTAATTTCCTGTTACCAACCTCTGGGCTCAAGATCCAAACTGATTTGAATTTTTAGCTCTTTAATTCTTGTTATCAACCTTTGGATTCAAGATCTAAGTTGATTTTAATTTTTAGCCCTTTAATTTGATCCAAGTCGATTTTAATTTTCAGCATTTAATTTCCTGTTAGCAACCTCTAGATTCAAGATCCAAGTTGATTTAAATTTTCATCATTTATTCCTTGTTATTAACCTCTGGATTCAAGATCAGCATTTAATTTCCTGTTATCAATATCTGGGTTCAAGATCCAAGTTGATTTTAATTTTCAGTATTTTAATTTCCTGTTATCAACCTCTAGATTCAAGATCCAAGTTGATTTTAATTTTTAGCATTTAATTTTCTGTTACCAACCTCTGGATTCAATATCCAAGTTGATTTGAATTTTCAGCATTTATTCCTTGTTATCAACCTCTGGATTCAAGATCCAAGTTGATTCTAATTTTCAGCATTTAATTTTCTGTTATCAACCTTTGGATTCAAGATCCAAGTTGATTTTAAATTTCGGCACTTTAATTTCCTATTATCAATCTCTGGATTAAGATCCAAGTTGATTTTAATTTTCAGTATTTAATTTCCTGTTACCAATAACTGGGTTCAAGATCCAAGTTGATTTTAATTTTTAGCACTTTAATTCTTGTTATCAACATCTGGATTCAACATCCAAGGTAATTTTAATTTTCAGTATTTAATTTTTTATTATCAACCTCTGAATTCAAGATTCAAGTTGATTTTAATTTTCAGCATTTATTTCTTGTTATCAACCTCTAGATTCAAGATCCAAGTTGATTTTAATTTTTAGCATTTAATTTCCTGTCATCAACCTCTGGATTCAAGATCTAAGTTGATTTTAATTTCCAGCATTTATTTATTGTCATCAAGTTAATTTTAATTTTCAACACTTTAATTTCCTGTTATCAACCTCTGGATTCGAGATCCAAGTTGATTTTAATTTTCAAGCACTTTAATTTCCTGTTATCAATATCTAGATTTGAGATCCAAGTTGATTTCAATTTTTAGCATTTTTTTAACCTCTAAATCCTAGCATCCCAGCCGCCCAAAATATGGTTCTAAATCTTTACATGATTCATATACAAGAGAATTTCATTCTCTTTAATAGAAATTATGTAAAGAGGGGCAGCTGTAGACACCATATTTTGGTCGACCCTCAAATGCATAACTTAATATACAATTTTCTTTTAAAGTTATAATTTCAAATGTTTTCTTGAATGGATTTTCCATCTTAATATTATCCGTTCTTAACTAATGACCCGATCATAGATCACCTTTCTGAACTCAGCAATGGTTTGTCTTCGGAATAGCTCGATCTCACATTCAAGTTAGGTTATTTTCCGATCTCTTCATCTTTATTCCATGTGTTCCGATCGATATTGGATCTTCGGACCATTCAATCTTACATGCTATTGTTTTTCAATCTCACTATGTTCAAATACCTCAAAATTCTAAATCTGCGTATAGTTTTGTGATAAGGTATCTCTCTCGAATTGTTCAAACATTTCTCAACAAAGCTAAGGTTTTATCCGATCTCTAAATAATGATTCAGGCCCCAATAAGCTCTTTCAAATCTTTACAATTCTACCAAATCACTCTTCAAATATTTCAAGGTTTAAGTCGATATTCAGTCACAGCACCATTCGATCTCATGTTCACGTGTAATGGTTTTCCGATCTCTTGAAGTGGCCTGATGTTTTATGATTAATAACCAGTCTCAGTTTAATGTTTAACTTTATTCAATTGATTAAGAGTTAATTCTATTCAGTACTCATGCAATTTGGTTTGGATGTTTTCCTATCTCATCAAGAAAATTGAGCATGAAAGGACTTAATTCATTTCAAATAGAAAATATCCAAGTCATTTGGCAGGAGGGTCTCCCTTAACCTTCTCTTCAGGTACATTTTCAGTTCCATCATTCCCTCTCTCTCTCTCTCAGGCTCCTCCTCGTTATCTTCTTCAGCTCTTGGGATGAGATCCTCCATCCAGGAGAAGTCTTCCTCAGGATAGCGCTTCACAAGCTCGGCCAGAAGATCACCATGAGCATTCACATAAGCACTAGCCTCTCTTGCCAGGGCCTCTTCTTCTTTCACCTTGATCTCTTCAGTAAGTCGAGTGACATCGGCAGATTGGCAGGCCCAAGCGTCTTCAAGTTCCTGCTCCAGTTCAGCTATCCTTTCCTCGTAAGACTTCATTCGATCTTCTATCTGGGCGATGCGGTCCTGAGCAGTTGAGAGTTGGGCTTTGGTGGAAGCTGTGTCCTGGACTACCTTCAAAATCTCCTATCTCAAGAGATGAGCCTTTTCTCTGATCATATGTTGGTTCGCAATGGTCTCCAAACCCAAGCTCATTGTCTGAGCCAGGAGATCATCAATGCTATCCGAGGCCAATCTATTCCGATCTTCTTGAAAACAGATGGTGGCGCCCAGGACCTTGGCTAGGTCAGGTTTACCCCGAACTAAATGGTTCTTTTCCAGAGAATGGATAAAGACCTGAGCACCTCGAGAGAGTGTCCTTACGACTGGTCGGGAAGGCCCCCCTTTTGCACTTGAAGAACCGATGGAAGTGGAGGTTCGGCTTGTCGAGGTGGAGAAGGAACGATCTCTACCTCTAAGGCTGGCTACGCTGGAGGTCAAAATGGAGAGCTCGGTACTTCTACCATGTCCCGCCTCGACGTCTGAGTAGCAGTAGCAGCAACTTTCATTTCCCTCACTTTCTGGGTGAGCTCCATTATTCGCTTGCAGCTCTCCTTTGCACTCTCGCCTCCTGCCATACCTACATAGAAAATAAGTTAGTGAGATCACCAAAGTTAGGAGGCTCAAGATCTAGATTATACCTATCCTGGGGCCGAGGTCAGAGAGTTACAACTCATAGTCCTCACGGGCGATCACTTACATCAACCACCATTTTAATTCGGCCATAACCGCATCCAAACATGAGTACTTGTGAGTGGCCGCCTGATCCTTCAACTCCTTTACCATGGCATCCTCGTCGATTTTCTTTGGAATTGAAGGAACCAAATACTGCTAACTACGTGGAATGCCCTCAAAACCATTTGGGTCCTTGCTTCTCAGTATGAAAAATTGATTTTTCCAGTTCTTCAATGAGGAAGGGAGATCGGTGAAGAGCCCACAGTTCAGCTTGGCTTGGAAAAATCAAAACTCATTGTCTTTTCACCGAGCGAGCCTATGCAACTCAGCAAAAACCTTCATCGTGGGCTCGAGCTTTTTAGCTCAGCAAAAACCTCTGAAGGCCACCAGAGTCTGCCAGGAGTTCAGATGCACCTGGGCTACACAAACATGATGGAACTTCAGAACGACTCTATAGAATTCGTTTAGGGCAAAGCAAAGCCTGGCTTTTAATTGTTCTTCATATAATGTGATCAGGTCAGTTTCTTCAAAGAAATGATCAGCTTGAAGATCACCATAACATCTGATAAGTTTGAAGGAGTCAGTCAGAAGGTTGTACTCTTGGCTAATAGACTGGAGATCGGTCTCCTTAAGGACCAATGGCAGCTCATCCTCAGGTAGGTTCTCTTTCTTTAAAGTCGATGCTTGTTTTGACTTGGTCGCTCGACCATGGACCGGGAAAACAGTTGTAGAAGGTTCAGGTCACTCACTCAGTCTGACCACTTCACCTTCGTTCGATGTCCATGAAATGTGAATAGAAGCAGGATTGGTGGCTCTCTGACCGTTAGTACCGCTCATTTTTAAAGATAAAAATAAAATTGATTGAAAAAAAGATTAAAGCTCTTACCGGAGGGTAAAATGGTGTCGAAAAACTTTAGAAGGCAAGAAAGAACGTCGTTGTTGCTCAGAGAATCTCAAAATGGCGTAAGTAGGCAAATGGCCAACACTCCTCCCTATTTATACCTGCCCGAGCATTAAATGCTCACGCAGCCTCAAGAGACGCATTGGTTAACGGGATTGGGCTCTTTTAATGACTCATCAAAGGTGAATTCCAGAAACGCGGCAAGGAGATTTGAATTGAAAGAGCGATTAGGAGAGATATGTCCATGAGTTTGAATTGTGAAGATAAGATCGGACACAGTCATAACAGATCAAAAAATAATGCAATAATAAAATAAAATAAACAATCAATTTTGAATAAATAAAACTTTATTTCATTTCCAAAAGGTCAGATTATATCATTTGGACGATCTCTCAAGATCAACAATTACAAATTTCCCTTCACTACATTCTACCTATCTTGTTCCTACGGTTCGGACCACTCCCGATTTCAAGATACCGTTCAAGAGATACGTGGAGATTGAGAAGGTAGCTCTCATTAACTATGGCAAAGACTATGGGAAGCTTGATGTCATCATCGATGTCATCGATAAGAACTGATCTATGATTGGGACCCCTGAGATGGTTAGGAGCCAAATGAACTTCAAGAGGCTGTCACCAATATTAAGATTGAAATTAGTGGTCCCCTTATTAGAGATCGGTCTGTAAGCCATACTGGTAAGCCGATCCGAGATCGGCATGGTAGTCAGTTTCGACCTTGATCAGTCAATTAGTCTAGTTCCCTCACCGTTATCAGATGATAACCTCATATACCTCTGATCATCGAAATTGTCCATTTTCAGGAGATGGATAAAGAAAACATTTGGAAAAAGATCAAGGTGGTCGTCATGAGAAGAATTCTGGCTGGAAAAGCCAAGAACGGGAAAATAAAACATTGGAAATTCATCGGAGAAGGGAGGTTGTGAGTATGTGAAGGACAAAATTCTCCTGCATGTATATAAAGCCTTGGCATTTATTACATGCAGAACTCGAAGCCATTCATTGGTAATCGAAGGATTTATTGCTTTGATTGGTATAGGTCGAAATCAAGGAATAAGAGAGATTGGGTAAAACAAGGAACAACCTATAGAGATCGGAGGAGATAGAGGTGTCCAACCATTCCCAATCATAACCTTTAATTTATGAGTTTAGCCCCTTACCGTTGGATTGCAGGCAATTAAAGCTGCCTAGTACTTTCTAATCTACATCGTTGATCATAATTGTAAGGACGGATCTAAAGCCCTTAGATCAAAAGTAAATAACTAATTCAGCACCTTTTGTTCCCAACCTTCGGATCCATTTTGAAAAGTATGACTCCTAACGGTTGGATAAAAGGATGAAGGGCCGAAATTTGAAACACAATCCTAACCCTTCATTCCCTCCTACTAAAATCTTGACCCTCTATCTTTGAGTGCCCATCTCCTATAAATAATTGCATGCAATGCTATGGAGGTAGCGGTGATTATTAAGGAAAAACCCTAGAATTTTGCTATAGCTTTATTTTCAATCAGAAACTCTCAAGGTTTTTAGAGACTTTAGAAACAAGTTTTCTAAAGAATCTTACCGTGGAGGCTATAAGCCTTGCAATTTATACCCTGACCAACCGTGCACTGTCTTGAAAACTCAATCATCGCCTATCAAAAAGATCTCATTTCAATCATTTGCAACTTCTCAAAATCACCTTACCGTCTCAGTTTTAGTGGCTCCGAATATGCAAGGACATTGGTACTAGCTTACTCATTATTTCGGCCTTTTCTATAGGTAAGTGCTCAACTTATCATTCTCAAATGTTTATGACATAGAGTCTTTATTTGATCCTTCATCGTAACAAATCTTCAGAATAAGTTTACGTCGAATTGGACTTATTTAACCTTTTTGTGACGTTCGCGAGTTTTACCTTTTATTTTTACGTTGTCCTTAATTTCTTTATGTTATTTCATGTAAAAAAAAAAGATAGTTCAGGACACTAATATTCTATAAGTATCGTAAGGAGCACGGATGGGAGAAGACAATATGGAGATTCCTGATTAGGTTAAAAATGATTAGAAATAGTACAGACAAATTGGGAGGTTAGCTACTCAGTCTAGCTCAAAAAAAAAAAGGAATGAGGTCGGGATTTGGGATTAAGCTCAGACGGGAATCCTCTGAAATAAGATGTCTAGAAGACTCCAAATGAGGAGTCATAATAAGGCGAGGAAAGTTTGGATAAATAAATCATGAGATCAGAAATTAAAAGTTTGGGATAAGATGAAAAGTGAGAGGTGACATGAGCGATGCTCTCATATCTAATAGGGTCAAACTAGTTTGGTCTCACGACCGAGACCTTTTAAAATTCACTGTTGATGAATTGGAAGGAAACCAGGAGAGAGTCCCTTCTTGAATCCTCTCAATGAAAGTTCTAATATATACATTTTAAGAGATCGGGAGAGAGTCCTTACTCGAATTCTCTTAGCAAAAATTCTAATAAGAATATTCTAAGAGATTTGGAGAGAGTCCTTTCTCGAAATCTTTTCAATTAAAATTTTAATATTACTAATGCCTAAATACCGAGGTATATAACATGTGAGCCGAGAATCCTCCTTATTCATTACGAATCTTTAGGGACCCAAATAACACTTCTTTAGCATTAGAGTACTAATTAAAAGTAGAAAAATTAGATAAAATATGTAACAAATCAAATAAACAAAACACCAATTCACTGTTGGGTCATCCCATGCACCTGTGTTCTTTGGAAACCTGAAATGGTGAATATTAAACGCTCCTTTTATCAATAATAAGGACCGACAACATGACTCCAAACCCCCCAAAATTATCAATTATAAGTTATTAAGAGCATATTGTTAACTTTACCGACCCTTGTTAAGATACGAGGTGGGGTGCCTAATACCTTCCCCACCCGTGAACGGACTCCGAACTTAGAATCTCTGTTTCGGAAGTGGTTTTTATTTTCAGTAATGGTTTCCTTTAATTTTCCTTAAAATTAAAGTGACGACTCCTCACTTTTTCCACTTCGGTGAGAATCATCCAGCGACCACAAAACCCTTGCGACACACATATTCACACATACATAGATTAATAAGTTTATAATTCCAAAATAAATATTCTTTTACAGTCCCATACCAAATAAAATATTTCTAATATATGTGGAGATCTAGATTTCAAAATAAACAATATGAAATACAAAAATAGTAACTAATGGACTTGTGAGGAAGAAAACAAGTTAATGACAAAGAAAAGACCTCCTGTAACCTCAAAAAATAGGGTGAACAGGAGTGAGCGTTCGACTTATAGAGTAAGATATTGATTTTATATACAATTTCTACAACTATCTAGTATTAATGCATCCCTAAGGATGAAATGTAGTATAGATCAGCAATTTTAAACAATTTCAACAATACTCGCACAAAAAATAATTTGGAGCACTTACACACCCGTGTGTCACACTAGTATAAATATAATATGGGAGCTGATCCCCTATACATCTCTCTTAATCCAAGGCCTGCCAGTGAGATCAACTAGAGCTGGACTTTCTCTTACAATCCAAATGCAGGGATCAGCGAGATCAACTCGAAGTCGTGCTCACCTTGACTTATCACAAAAGGACAGGGCCCCAAGCGAGACTAGCTCAAGCCGATTTGCCCGTCCTACCCATATCCACCACCAATACACCATGCGCAAACCGACACATGCTCGTAGCTCCAAATTACCCCAGGCGACACCTACATCAAACCATCAAGTAAAGATGTAACACAAAGCGTGCCTATAGTACATATATCTATAAGTGATGCATGGGCATGCTGTAACATATAATAACAATAATATTGAAATTATAAATAAAATCAATATTTACTCATAGTACTTCACAAGTCACTGCGACAGTTGGGTGGAGAAGAAAGGCTGGCTCGGCTCACCTAAATAATTACATTACAAAATGATTAATATTTACTCAAAATAAAACTTTGAAAGCGTCAAAGACAGCCTACGTTTTGCTGAAAATTCGGCAGAATTTTCCCTGTACCTAGGACCTATCCAACCTACAAAATGGCTCAAATATCACTTCTAAATCATACACCTCAATCCATAACCCATCAACATCATATGGTCCCTCCTGGGCCCTCCAAAAATAGGCAAAACTCATATATTACACATAAAATAATTATTTAAAAATTCAGGGTGTTACATTCTTTCCCCCTTTCAAAAAATTCATCCTCGAATTTTACACAAGGCAGAACAAAGACATAGAGTCATATATCAAATAAATATGGATACTTGCAGGGCATATCTCGCTCTGACTCCCAAGTGTATTCCTCCACAGATTGACTCCTCCACAAGACTTTAACAATAGGGATCTGCCTTGACCAAAGCTGTCTCATTTAATAGTTTACTATGGCTACTGGTTGCTCCTCAAAGGTCAAATTCTCATTTAACTACACTGTGTCTAGTTGCAGCACATGAGAATGATGGAGAACATACTTCCTAAGTATAGAAATGTGGAATACTGGGTGGACATGAGAAAAGTTTGGTGGTAACTCTAACTAGTAGTCAACAGCTCCTACCCTATCCGTGATCTTAAAAGTCCCTATACATCGGGGTGCCAGCTTGCCCTTTTTCCCAAATCTCATAACTCCCTTCATAGGGGAGTCCTTTAGAATACATAGTCATCCACTGCAAACTCTACATCTTTTTGCCTAGGATCTGAATAGCTCTTCTACCTGCTGAAGGCTATTTTCAATCGTTCTGTAACACCCCTCGCTCATCTACAGTGTAGCTGAGTAAGGCGTGCTACACGGTGTGCCAAAGCACCTAGTCTGTGATTATCTTATTTTCAGAATACTCAATTTGGTTTAAGAAGCCTCTATGTAAAATTCATATCATGTTGGTTATATTTGTATCTTGTAATAACATTTGGTGTTGCAAAATTTTTAGCCATAATTCGGCAAAGTGTCGTCTGTAATTTGGACAAACAGTCCTTTTTCACCTGTTAAAAACAGTTCAATATAATATTCTCAAAATCTCAACTATTTCACAGTCTCAATATTTCAATACAGTCTATTGATTTTTATAATATTTAAATAGTTTCAAAATGCAATCCATTATAACTTAAATACATCCAGACATTCTCCATATAAAGTTAATATGTAAAAATTATTACAAACCTTAAACTTTTATAATATACATATTACATAACAAAATGTCAAAAAACAACTAATAGTCATTACACAAGATCCTAAGTCCTAACATGTATGCAATGTAGTGCAGATGACTCTGGACTCCTATGCAGATCTGATATCTCTCCCGGTCGTAGGTCTGCTGGGCTCCCCAACTGTGTCTCCAATACCTATACGTAGCAAAAGCAACGCGCTAAGCAATTCTACTTAGTGGTGCCAATTATAAAGAAATATACACTAAAATAAAATAAATGAATTATTTATGAATTTATGACATCGATATTCTTTGCAGTTACTGTTTCTACTTTTATTTGCTAACATTTCATTTTTGCTAATTTTGGTGGTGCTGTATGTTAATAGACTGAATTTAGCTATTTGAATTTAATAATGATTAAATTAACTGGCCGTGTAGCCTATACACTGACCAGACTGGATAAACATATATACTGACACTGGGTACCTAGTACCTCGGGCCATCACACCATTGGTCACAAAGTATCTCGCGGTGTACAAACAATGTGGCTAAAAAGCTATATAGCAAATTAGGCAATAAGCTGAGTATAATAATAAAATCCGTATAGCCATAAGCTATTAAAATTACAGTGCGGCATAATAAGCCGTATAAACACAATATGGTGTAAAGCCATTTACAGAACAGCTGTCAGAATCCTATTGGCATACCAACCTATCAAAACTAGTCAACTAGGCAAACTAGGGCATATTACAAGATTAATCATTTGATTCTTTATTTTTAGGGTTTACTAGTTATTATGCAATTCACAAGTCAATGCAAATGTTGACCTTTCTAGACATCATGGATAAGTTGATTTTAGTATCAACAAGTCACAATTTACATTTCAATATACTACCAATATAGTACAATTTACAATTCTCACAAGTTAGCACTTATTGCCAAATTATTGTATAATATTGTCATTTTTTTTAGTTTTTGTGTGCTAGATTGATCTAGCTAAATGTCCTATTTCTCTTGGTTTTTAGCTTCTGGTCAAAGAAGCAAGTTTGTAGCTTTATGTCTTATTGAACTTTTAGCACTAATTTCAGGTTATTCTAAGCTGTATAGACCAAGATATGGTCAATTTATTAAAGTTGGATAGATTGCATTTTCAATACAAATTTAGGTCATTTTTAGGTTAAGTTCAATTCTAGCAGTATTGGTACCCTAAATTGGGCAAGCAATTTGACTTGGTTCTGGTCATTTCTGGGCTTTGGTGTCTTCATAAGAATTGTAGCTCTATGTCTAAGCTTTCCATGGTATAAATTTCAGGTCATTTGGACCAGTTTTGAGTGAGTTATGGTCATTTTAGTGACTACTGTTCATATGGTCAAAAATCTGGATTTGCACATTACTAATTCCGGATTAGGTCATTTTTAAGGTCAGTTTCTAGGCAGAATTTTGATAATATTTCTATATGAAAGTTGGCCTATTTTGTGTCTAGTTTCACCTCCCGTTGGCCTTATACCATTTGGGGTCACCAATTCTTACTTATGGTTCAATTTACCTACTGTCTTCAACACACACAACCTGCACATAAAAGAACACTCCCAATTGACATTTCTCCTCCTCCCAAAACTATAATTATACATCCATAACACTTCCATACCATTCATCATATCTCAATCGTGTCCATTTGGGCAGAATATACAAGTGCTCCATGTACATTATACAACCCTAATTCAAAAAGTTAAATTCAATATAACATATACATGATATCACTTAATTATTACATATACTTCCCAACCATTACTTCACATACACTGTCCTCAATTCATCTTCACCATAATTTATCAAAGAAATTCATGAAACCAAACATTAATTCATGAATTCAAAGGCTGCCAAAAGTGGTAGTTTGCTAAGGTATTCAATGTAACACCCTTATGTTCGGTAGTGCGTTCTATTGTTCCAATGACCAGTGTTGTCCGGACAGCTAGAATGCCTAGAACTACACTTCGATATGAGTGAGTAGACATAAAATAATGAAAAACAAGAAAAGAAAATACAAGAAAAACAAAGGAAATATAATAGCAAAGAAATAATAGTAAAGAAATGTAACCAAGTTAAGCGAGCCGAAAACCCTAGCGATGGGTGACCGCACCGGGAAGTCACGGCATGGACCGTTGACTAGCCCTAGACCGCGGGGAACCCTAGAAAATATTTTTAGGACTTAAATAGACACCTATTGAAATACAAATATCATTAGAAATATCAAAGAAAAATTAAATAATTAGTACAAAGAAAAGTGAGAAATCGAAAAACGGACAAAACCCGGTGTTACCGAAAAATTGGGAATACAACCCGAACAGGGGCATTGTGGTCATTTGACATCCCGAGTTATCTTTTGACCTAAATTTCCATTAAAAACACATGATATTACACTTGGAAAATACAATGAAAAATTAAATTAGTGGTACCTAATGTAAATAGCAAAAATGGGAAGCTTAATGTGGGAAAATGAAATTTTAGATTAAACTAATAATTTATTTTGACATAGTGCTCCACTAATTCATGAAAGTGGACTACTACCACTTCATTTGGAAAGCAGATCATCTTCTTCCTCACTTCTCCAAGAACCAGCTAAATTGCTCCCAAGAAGATCCACCATTGACGTCCACTTGGAAGCTTCATGCAAGCTTGATTTAAGCTTCCTTCTTTGTACCTTCCTTCATTAAAGTTAATCCTCACACCATGGGCAGTAGATAGGCAACAAGAAAACCAAGTTTTGGAGAGGTTTTGAAGAATTTCCAAAGTGGTAAGTTTGTGTTTTTTATTATTGTTTCATTAAAGTTTGTAAGGATGTTATGGGTGTTTGATTTGTGGAGAGATTTTTGAGGTTTGATGTTTAAATGGGAATGTGTACTTTTGGCAGCCATGGAAACACCTTGAAGACAGTTTATTTTTGCTTGTAAATGGTGAATTAAAGGATTGATTAAATGTATATGGTGTAGGAAATTATTTGGGTGATGTATACTTAGTGTATGTGAATGTGTATTGAAATTTGAATGCTTGGAAATTATGGGAATGTAATGCATGAAATGGCAGCTGGTTTGGTGAACCATAAGGATGTTATTTCATGTTTGGATTTTAGAATATTAATGTTGAATTGTGTTGGATGTTAGGGCAGTTTGAGTGTATATATGATGGTGTGAATTTGGACATGAAAAAAGTGTTATGGTTAGGCGATTGAATTGTTGTAAATTGAGTTGAAAAATTCTGCACTTTATGGATTATGTTGAATGTAATTGTAAGCTGCCAAAATGACCTATAATGTGTTGTGAATTATGTTTAGGTCATGATACAACCAGAATTGACTTGAATATTGAGTTTGGTAAGTGTTAGGAGTGATCCTTGATGTGTATGAAAGAAATGCAATAAGGCAGTTTGTGTTTTAGGCCTATAACTTTAAGTGTGTAGCTCCAATTGGTATGATACCAAATGGAGGTGAAACTAGGCACAAAATGTGCTAACTTTCATGAAGGAAGCATACCAAAATTCTGCTTGCAAGGTAGCTTGAAAAATGACAAAATCCGGATTAAGTGCAAATAAGGCCTGAAAATTGACCATTTGGGCAGCAGTTAGTGTTTAGGCCATAACTCACTCAAAACAGGTCCAATTGACCTGAAATTTTAACCATGAATATCTTAGACCCATATCTACAAGTATTATGAAGACACCAAAGCCCAGAAATGACCATAAGCAAGTCAAACAGCTTGCACAGGTTCGGGTCCAAAAACTGGCCGAACCTAAAATGACCTAAAATGACCTAAAGTGATCAATTTTGGTGCAATTTGACCAGCAATAGTAAAATGACCATAACTTGGTCTACATAACTCAGAATGACCTGAAATTTTGCCCCGCGTTCCATAAGACATAGATCTACAAGTTTGTAGTTTAGACTAAAACCCGAAAATAGAGGAAACTAGGTCGTCCGGCTAGGTCAAACTAGTATCCCGGAATCCAGCAAATTGCAAGAAAATGCAGTATACATGGAAATGAATTGGTAACATGTACCAACCCTAAAAGACTATTGAATGTAACCTATTAGTAACATTAAAACCTAGTTTACTAGTAGGCATCAAGAGTCGATATATTAGGTTGACTAAGCAAATAATAGAATTTAGTAAATTAATTATCAAGCATTATCGTTAGAGACAGTTTAATTAAGTACTGAAACACTTCAAATTGTGTTTCTCAGTTAGCAAAGACTCAGGGAAAGGGAAGGAAACACCGAGTCAAGACCAGGAGACAGTTATCAGAGGTTTGTGCACAACAACTATTTCTTTTGAATTTTTCAATTGAAATGAATTATGACTATTTGTACATTATTGTTTTAAATTGTAGAAATGTGTTTGAATGGATATTTATTGCTTGAAAAGAATTGTAAATGGTTTGAAACTGTGAGAAATTGTTTGAATGATATTGATGGATACTTATTGATTGAAAAGCATTGGAAATGGTTTGAAACCACAGCTATCATGTATATTGATTGTATTCCTCGCTAGCTTGTCTAGTGGGACGAATTGAATTCCCTCTCTGGCTGAAGTGTTGAGGTGTGTGCCTGTTGAGGACGAATCGAATGAGTACTCATATTTTTGCTAGCTAGCTATGTTATTCCTCATTAGTCATTGACTTTTGGGACGAATTGAATACCTCATTAGCCATCGACTTTTGGGACAAATTGAACCTTGGAACATGATTAAGCTGTGTGTGATTTATTGATATGTATTGTGAAATTGTGAAATGGAGTTTAAATTCTTATTGACATTCACTGTCTTTTGAATTTAACTATGTTTTGATTACTGAGATTTATTGTGATATTGTGTTAAATTCCTTATGACATTAATTTTCTTGAATTTAACTACGATTTTACGTATCCATCATTTATATGATTTATGAATTGTGATTTAAAGTTGTATTTGGTTAATGTTGTGCACCACTGAGACATTGTCTCAGCGATAGCTTTTCATTGCTATCGCAGTAGATGCAGACAGATAAAGCGTGATTAGGTCGCTAGTGCATCCAATGAGAGATTATTGGGTATAATGAGTATACCACATTTTGCATTTTATACTGTAATGTATGACCACTGTATGTACATATTGTTCTTGGTTTTGAGCAGTTGTAAATTAAAATTGTACATTGAAATTGTAAAGTAAATTGTGAGTTATTTTGACTTGTAAAAATTATATTATATTTCTTGTATCTCAGTCTTTGAAAAATTACTGTGGATTTGAGTTGAGAAATATGTTGTGTTGAGAAAAATGTTGGAGTTGAGATTTGGAAATATATTGAAGTGCTTTTTTACAGGTTTTCTAAAGAACTGTTTTATCCAAAATACAGATGGCACTCTGCCAAAATTTTTACAGAAATTCCAAATAATTCAAATGTGTTAGTTCTATCACTTTAGTTCAAAAAGGTTTTTAACACCTGTAAATAGTGCTCACCACTGTCAAAGAAGTAAGAAAAGTTTTAAAATCCCTTGTAGTGTACTTAATGGGTTACCAGTAGACGGAGTTGGTAATTCATTAGGTATACTACGGGATCATGTTATGCCTTATAGAACGGTAGGGTGTGACATGTTTTAGTGGTATCAGAGCTAGTTTTTAAATTCTGTTTTCACCTGTAATTTGAATATTCTTTCTTCATTGTACAACTGCTCAATATCATTGTTTGATACATACAGTACATTATATTATAAATATGCACTAACGGGAGGAAATCTCCTTGTATTATTGGTTCAGGAGATCTAAGATCCTCGCATTGACTATGGAAGAGGGTGATCGTTCAGTCGATCAATCTATTGAGGCTGAGGTGCAAGGGGATGCCCCAGGCCTACATAATGTCAGTGGTTCAGCAGCACCAGCCCCTGCAGTATCGCAGTTCCCTGCTCAATTCGCTCAGCAGATGGCTGCAATGTTCCAACAAATGGTTGGTAATGTGCCTACTCAAGTCCCAATACAGACACCAGTGGTACAACCACAGTCTCCTACTTGGCAGTATGACAAATTGATGAAATATGGGACTACAGAGTTCAAGGGGACAGTAGATCCTCTAGAGGCTGAACAATGGTTAGAGAGGATGGATAGGGTATTCAAGAAACTGCACTGCACAGAGGAGCTTAGATTTGAATACTCAGTATCTTTGCTACAGGGGGATGCTTATGACTGGTGGAAAACCATTCCCCACAGTCTGGTAGAACCTGCAGTGCTAACATGGAATGACTTTCTCAGGGAATTCAGACAAAAATATGTCCCCGATGCTTATGTAGACCAGAAGCTACAAGAGTTCCTAAGTCTGAAACAGGGGAGCAGATCAGTGGCTGAGT